>NC_138770.1:382218249-382469393 GCF_965119305.1 Pelophylax lessonae
AGAAGGAGGAGGGGGGGAGAGAAGGAAGGGGAGAGAAGGGGGGGAGAGAAGGAGGAGGGGGGGGAGAGAAGGAAGGGGAGAGAAGGGGGAGAGGAGAAGGAGGAGGGGGGGAGAAGGAGGAGGGGGGGGGGAAAGAAGGAGGAGGGGGGGGGGAGAGAAGGAGGAGGGGGAGAGGAGGGGGGCAGAAGGAGGGGGAGAAAGAAGGAGGAGGGGGGAGAGAAGAAGGAGGGGGGAGAGAAGGGGGAGAGGAGAAGGAGGAGGGGGGGAGAGGATAAGGAGGAGGGGGGAGAAGTAGGAGGAGGAGGGGGGAGAGGAGGGGGGACAGAAGGAGGAGGAGGGGGGAGAGGAGGGGGGCAGAAGGAGGAGGAGGGGAGAAGGAGGAGGGGGGGGAGAAGGAGGAGGGGGGAGAGGAGGGGGGAGAGATGGATGAGGAGGGGGGGGGAGAGGAGGGGGAGAGGAGAAGGAGGAGGGGGAGAGAGAAGGAGGAGGGGGAGAGGAGGGGGGGGAAGAGGAGAAGGAGGAGGGGGAGAGAAGGAGGAGGGGGAGAGAGAAGGAGGAGGGGGGGAGGAGGGGGAGAGGAGGCGGGGGGCAGAAGGAGGAGGAGGGGGAGAAGGAGGAGGGGGGGGAGAAGGAGGAGGGGGGAGAGAGAAGGAGGAGGGGGGAGAGAGAAGGAGGAGGGGGGAGAGAAGGAGGAGGGGGGGGGAGAAGGAGGAGGGGGTTAGAGAAGGAAGGGGAGAGAAGGGGGGGAGAGAAGGAGGAGGGGGGGAGAGAAGGAAGGGGAGAGAAGGGGGGAGAGAAGGAGGGGGAGAGAAGGAAGGGGAGAGAAGGGGGAGAGGAGAAGGAGGAGGGGGGGGAGAAGAAGGAGGGGGGGAGAGAAGGAGGAGGGGGAGAGGAGGGGGGAGAGAAGAAGGAGGGGGGAGAGAAGGGGAGGGGGAGAGGAGGGGGGGCAGAAGGAGGAGGGGGGAGAGAAGGAAAAGGGGGGTGAGGAGGGGGGAGAGGAGAAGGAGGAGGGGGGAGAAGTAGGAGGAGGAGGGGGGAGAGGTGGGGGGACAGAAGGAGGGAGGAGGGGGAAAGGAGGGGGGGCAGAAGGAGGAGGAGGGGGAGAAGGAGGAGGGGGGGGAGGAGGAGGAGGGGAGAAGGAGGGGGGGGGAGAGAAGGAGGAGAGGAGATGAGGGGGTGGAGAGGAGGAGGGGGAGAGGAGGAGGGGGGGAGGAGAAGGAGGGGGAGAGAGAAGGAGGAGGGGGGGGAGGAGGGGGGGAGAGATGGAGGAGGAGGGGGAGAGGAGGGTGGAGAGGAGAAGGAGGAGGGGGAGAGAAGGAGGAGGGGGAGAGAGAAGGAGGAGGGGGAGAGAGAGGAGGGAGGGGGGGGGCAGAAGGAGGAGGAGGGGAGAAGGAGGAGGGGGGAGAGAAGGAGGAGGGGGGAGAGAAAGAGGAGGGGGGGAGAGAAGGATGAGGGGGGAGAGAAGGAGGGGAGAGGAGGAGGAGGAGGGGGGAGAGAAGAAGGAGGGGGGGAGAGAAGGGGGAGAGGAGAAGGAGGAGGAGGAGGAGGGGGAGAGGAGGGGGGGACAGAAGGAGGAGGAGGGGAGGGAGGAGGGGGGGAGGGGGAGAGGAGGGGGGGAGGAGAGAGGAGGATGGGGGAGAGGAGGGCTGAGAGAGAGAAAAGGGAGTGAGGTGGGTGATGAGAGAGACTCTAGCCTTGTCCCCTATCTGCAGTCCCTCCTGTGTTACATCGTCCCAGTCTGTCTGAAGATGTGCAGGCCAGGTCTGTGTATGATGATGGACGGTACGGTTCCTTCACCTTCCGTGTCATGATGTCAGTCTGGCTGTTTGATCCTCTTTGATTCGTCCAGGCAGTTCCATGAATCCCGCAGCAGCCTGCGCGCGCCTCCCGCCTGTCCTTTGTTACAGCTCTGTGCCCCCGATCAGCCTGTCCTCCAGGTCTGGAAGAAGAGGAAGTTGGAGCCGTCCATGCTCTGGAAGCATGGGGTACGCTGCTCCCGCTGCTTCTCGCCTCTTTAGGGGGCGGGGTCAGGGGGCGAGGTCAGGGAGGAGGCGGTCTCTGTGGAGCTCTTCTACCAAGTCCCAGGCTCAGACCTATCTGCCCTTGGCTGGCCCCTCGATGATCACCGCGCTGTGTAGTAGCGATGAATGCCCAGCCACCTACGCCCCGAGAGTGCTGCTCATTGCTGCCGCGCCGCCACAGACAGGGCCGATCGTAGAGGAAAAGACACACTGAGCAGCTCCAGGCGCCCTCTCCTCCCAGTGGAGAGTAGGTAAGCCAGCGGCCGTGGTTGTGCCCTAGGCAGCAGTGCGCCCTAGGTGGCTGCCTAGTCTGCCTAGCGATAGCACCGGCCCTGACTGGAGGTGTGCTGGGGATGCAGCAGTGTTTGTAAGACCAGAGGTGTGCTGGGGATGCAGCAGTGTTTGTAAGACCGGTGGTGTGCTGGGGATGCAGTGACAGGCAGTCTCAGTCTCCTGGCCTGTTGGTTCAGCTGCTCTCAATGTTTTACACCTGCATGAAGCAGCTCTCAATGTTTTACACCTGCATGAAGCAGCTCTCAATGTTTTACACCTGCATGAATCCGCCTGCAAACTGGGGGTTCTGGGGTGTGCAGGCTGAGTGGATTTTTAAAAAATCACTAAAACAATGCCAATGTTTTTGCGACCCCCCCCCCCCCCCTGGCCTGCGCCCCTGGCGGTTGCCTGTCATGCCAACCCCTTGCTATGCCCGTTTACATAAAGGGTCAATTATTGTTTAGCTTATAATTTTGTTACATGATTACATTTTTAACAGACAATATATTGTGAAATGCCATACCTGAGTCAAATTCTCCTCCAGGATATCTTCCTCCTGGCTGGGATCAACAGAGACTGAGGCCTCTGACAAAGTTGAAGGCAGTGTTGAGATGGATGGCCTGGATTCCACCGTGTCTGCCAGGAATCGCATGTTCTCAAAGTACCACAGCCGTGGTACAGGGATATTCTCTGCAGCAGCTCCTGACTTGGTGGCATCCTCAATTTTTTTGACCTCTCGCCTGTAGGCAGTGCGAATGCTGCTAATTTTTTTTTTTACATAATCTATATTTGCCCTTGGATAGACGGGCTGGTACAAGGCCACTAAATGTTCATAGGCCTGTCGTCTCAGATGCCTATTTTTGTATTCTTTGGATTTCATTTGCCACAAACAAGGCAGTTGCCTGAACTCGTCAATAAATTTGATCATGAATTCATGGTTGGTGAAACAGTCAACCATTTTGCAAAACACTATATGCCTGCAAGACACAACACAAAACATATTAAAATAGCATGTATTTTGGGACATAATAAAGATATTCCCAATAAAAGCTGTATAGGACCCAAAACACACACATTCTAATCAAATAGTCGTACCTTTGTTTGCGGTGAAGAGTCGTGATTCACCGATCGATCGTGCTCCAACCAACGATATTTCCGCTAGCGAATCGTTAGCCGAAAGATCTGGCGTCCTTTAAATACAGCACATGTGTCAACTCCTCCTCCAGTGGCAGGCTTGTGCAGGGGTGTGTACGTGCCGAAGATCAGGCCTACATGCGACACACACACACCTGAGGCAGTGGAATAATCGTTGGCAAGAACCATGTCTCAACGATCTGAGAGCTCTACTAGTGTGGGCAGAAGTGGTTGGGCCACCAGAAAAACCAGGGCTACACCCATGACCAAGGGGGAAATGGTGGAGATGGTAGGAATCCTAGAAAGGATGGATTATGATGGGAAGTTGCATAATTATGATTAGGGATGTACCGAACGGTTCGCCGGCGTACGGTTCCCGGCGAACTTCGCATGTTTGCGTTCGCCGCTGCGGGCGAACATATGCGATGTTCGGTCCGCCTCCTATACATCATCATTGAGGCAAACTTTGACCCTGAATCTCACAGTCAGCAGACACATTCCAGGCCAATCAGCATACCTCCCTCCCACACCCTCCCACCTCCTATAAATAAGCAAGGGCAGCATCCATCTTAGATCATTTCTGTGTTACTGAGAGCAGGGAAAGTGCTGCTGCTGCTGCTGCTGTTATAGCTAGGGACAGTTAGTCAGTGTTCCCGGTCTTGTTAGCCAGTGTTCTTGGTACACTCCTGCTGTAAGGACAGCACCCCAAAAAGCCCTTCCTAGGGCTGGTATTTGAGTTTTTTTTGGATATATATATATATATATATATAGTTATTGTCCCCAAAAGCCCTTTTGAGGGCTGGTATTTGTGTAATTTTTTTTGTTCTGTGATAGATATATATATATATATATATATATATATATATATTGTCCCCAAAAGCCCATTTGAGGGCTGGTATTTGTGTAATTTTTTTTGTTCTGTGATATATATATATATATATCTATTGTCCCCAAAAGCCCTTTTGAGGGCTGGTATTTGACTATTTTTTTTATATATATATATATATGAAAGTGCTGCTGCTGCTGCTGCTGCTGCTGCTGCTGCTGCTGCTGTTATAGCTAGGGACAGTTAGTCAGTGTTCCCGGTCTTGTTAGCGAGTGTTCTTGGTACACTCCTGCTGTAAGGACAGCACCCCAAAAAGCCCTTCCTAGGGCTGGTATTTGAGGGTTTTTTTGGATATATATATATATATATATATATATATATATATATATCTATTGTCCCCAAAAGCCCATTTGAGGGCTGGTATTTGTGTATTTTTTTTGTTCTGTGATATATATATATATATATATATATATATATATATATATATATATATATATATATATATATATATATATATATCTATTGTCCCCAAAAGCCCTTTTGAGGGCTGGTATTTGACTATTTTTTTTATATATACATATATATATATATATATATATATATATATCTATTGTGCACTGCAGTTACCTGCCCGCTGTGTGTGAGAGGCCACAGACCCACCACAGACTGTACTGTGTGCACACCACACTCATTTCGGGTGGCACAGGCACAGTACCTTGCATTTTAAAAAATATTTTTTCTTTTCCTCTGTCATAATTGCGGTGAGTGCTGTGTCAGGTCCACAGAGTGTACTGTACCCACTGCAGTGCACTGCCCACCACTGATATATATACGGTGGCACAGCATCTTGTTGCAAATTGAAAAAAAAAATATTTTTTATTATTGCAGTTGCCTGGGCTGCCAGTGACTGTCAGGTCCACAGAGTGTACTGTGCCCACTGCAGTGCCACTGCGTGCCCACCCACCACTGATATATATACGGTGGCACAGCAGCTTGCAAATTAAAAATATATATTTTTTTTTATAATTGCAGTTGCCTGGGTGCCAGTGACTGTCAGGTCCACAGAGTGTACTATTTTTTCTGGTTCCGGACATGCTACAGAGCTGAAACTTCACAGGTACACCAGATGCTAAATCCAAATAATTTTTTGTATTTTTTTTATTTTTTTTTAAATTTTTCCAATAATTGGCTCTCTATAAAAAAATTACAATTTTTAAGAACTTTTTTTGTGTGATTCAGTGTCTGGGGGTCTAAAAAGTGTACCTGTGAAGTTTCAGCTCTGTAGCATGTCCAGAACCAGAAAAAAAATTAGAATTAGGGTTAGGGCTAGGGTTAGGGTTAGGGCTAGGGTTATTTCTAGTGCTTAGGGTTAGACGGTTAGGGTTAGAGGTGTAGGGGTAGGGTTACTAACTCTAACCCTAAGTATCTCACCGTAACCCTTACCCTAGTCCCTAACACTAAACCTAACCCTAACCCTAGCCCTTAAAGCCCAGTTCCTGTCCCATTTTGGTCGGTTCTGGTCTGTTTGCGGTTGTTTGCGGTGCGTTAAACGGGGAGTTTGGTCTGTCACTGTGAAGCGGGTGTAACCCTTACACTACCTGATCGATACAACATCATACCTGATCGTATACACACACTGGATGTTTTAAAGCACGTTATTCCAAACAATTTAGAAATGTTAGGTGATTTATGCCCTTTATGGAATAAAACCTGACTCTGCGTCAACTACGTAATTTTCCATGGGAGTTTTGCCATGGATCCCCCTCCGGCATGCCACAGTCCAGGTGTTTGTCCCCTTGAAACAACTTTTCCATTACTATTGTGGCCAGAAAGAGTCCCTGTGGGTTTTAAAATTCGCCTGCCTATTAAAGTCTATGGCGGTTCGCAATGTTCGATGGTTCGTGAACATTCGCCGATGTTCGCGTTCGCCGTTCGCGAACGGCGAATTTTATGTTCGCGACATCACTAATTATGATCGACCCAATGCCAGGAAAGATCGCATCATGGACAAGGTGGTGGCCTGTTTGAATAAAAAATATGGTGTGGAGCGATCCAAAGATCAAATTAGGAAACGATGGTCCGACCTTAAACATCGTGAGCAGGATCAGCTTGGGCAAATCCATCGTATTCTGAAAAAAAGTAAGTTTTTTTTTTATCATGCAATATGTTTATTTGAAATTTGGTGTATGTTGTATTAACATGTCTAGATTCTAATGTCTATATAAAAAGTACTATTACTCATTTTATTGGTCATGTCGTGATTAGATCGATCTATTGTTGATTTTTTAGTATATTACATTAAAAGACAGGAAGCCATAGTTAAAAATATATGTATTGTGTTGCAACGAACGTTCTTTCCTGCACAAATTTTCTCTGCAAACATTCCTATTAATCACAGGTTATTATTCTATTATTCAAACCTTGAAATAGGAGAAAAAAGAAAACAAAGAGCCAAACAATGGGAAAGGAAGAGGAGAGGTTTGGCAGCTCCATCTGCAGTGGAGGAAGAAGATGAGGACATGGGCCCAGATGGTGGCACCGATTCTCCAAAAGGTAATTGGTTCCTATGCACAACATCAAACATTAATGTACCATATTTTTAGTAGATAACCATGTACATGTCTTAATATTTGTTCCTAAAATAGCTATCAAGCAGGGCACCATGTCCTAACAAATATACCTCTTGTGACTTTTATGATATGGCAACTTTTTTTGTATTATGTAGATGAAGACATTATTCCTGAAATTATACTGGTGGAGCCAACAAGTGACCAGACACCAGAGCAACAAGAAGGTTGGTAGGCACAGATTTTTGGGTAGTGGGATCATAGAAATATGTGTATTTGCAATGATTGTTTAACCTTATATCCTTTCACCAGCGCATGGAAGCACATGGCTTGCATATGAGCGCAGTCACGCTGTTCAAGCCGCGGCCAATCAATCGATTAACATGCCTGTATCAAGCAGTTACATGTGAGTTTTTTACCTTTCTTTTATTAATAAAATCCGTACGTACTTCACCATGTGCGCCCCCATTTGTATTATTGGAGGTCATCCCTTATGTACACCTGGGGTCCATTGAGATCTGCCGGTTCCATGGTCCTACCCGGATGTTCTGTGGCTGTTCGGAGAGGAATTTGGACGTTTACTTGTCTCTGGTGACTGACTTCGCACGCCTGTTTGACCTTCCGTAACAGGGGGTTCAACTGTCCGGTAAGGGTACACCCTTTATTGTTTGTGTGATCTCTGCCAGAAACTCCATTTCAAGATTATTGTTGGATTTGTGGCCACTTTTTCAGCATTTGAATCTTTCCTCTACATGGACTTATGGACCTTGGTTCACCTCTTTTTTCTTTAGTTAGTTAGTTGTTCCATTTAGTGGCGCTGTACCATCTTCACATAATTTTTTGGTTTGATACACTTTGTACAAGCAGCCTTTTTAGCATACTGTTCTTTGTGCGCAGCTTTCTTCCTATCATTGAACCTTATATTCTTGTATTCCCTTACAAATTTACATTGCAGATGTTCCCTCATGCGAGGATGTGGCGTAACCAGCTGGAGAAGCCAGGTCAGATGTTGACACATCAGAAACAACATCTCCTGGCAACTTGCCAAGCAGCGTTGCCGGCACATCAGAAAATGTGGAGGATCCTGGACCAAGTGTCGGAGAGCCAATTGTGTGCCCACGTAGGTTTTTTCATAATGATTTTTATCAGTGTTATTTTTAGCCTCCAATTGTCAACACTAGTTCCCTAGCAGGCCTTTTGTGTGTGGTATTGAGTTTGAGGGTAGGCCCACAACAAAAAGACAGCGTGGGTTACCCCCAAAACCCATACCAGACCCTTATCCAAGCATGCAGCTTGTCAGGCCAGGAAAGGGGACGAGCAAGCGGACCAAACCCCCCCTGGACCACAGCAGGACACATGCCCTCAACATGGGGGGGTTTTGTTGCTTTGGGCCAGGGGGGGCTCTGCACCCCACACCCAAAAGCACCTTGCTCCCATGTTGAGGAGGACAAGGGCCTCATCCCCACAACCCTGTATGGTGGTTTTGGGGGGTCATGCGGCCAGGGGGTTCCTAGGACTTTGGAAGCAACCTTTAACAAAGGGTGGCCCCCAGATCCCAGACCCCAATCCCTATGTGAATGGGTATGGGGTACATAGTACCCCTACACATTAACCACATAAATGGAAGTGTATGTGAATAACGAGAGGAGACGTTTCTGAAATGTTATTAAATATCTTCATCCGGTCTTCTCCACTCTGCTCTTTGGATCTTCTCCTCTCCACTCTTCTGCTGTCCAATCTTCTGCTCTTATGTTGTCTGCTATTTTGCCCTAGGCTCTTCTTCTTCCTCCTGTGCTCCTCTGATGCTGTTGCCATGCATTCTGCCCGTCTCTGGTCTCTGCAGCTTAATATATATACATTACGACCATGCCCTCACAATGACGTCATCATGCGTTCACACCCCTAATGAATATATAGTAAGCTCAGGAGACCGGCAGAATCATCAGCAACAGCATCGGAGGAGGACAGGAGGAAGAAGAAGAGCCTAGGGCAAAAGAGCATAAGAACAGGGTAGGTATTAACTCGAGAGGAATTTTAGATAACCTGGACACCAAATGTTTCTCTATTATGACCTCATGTAGGTGATTCACATTGACTCAGTTATATTTTTCTTTACAGATCATGTTTTACATAGTTGCACTTTAGCCAAATTAACCCGTGAGGCTCTACAATGCTGCTCAGACCTAGAGCAAATAAAGGAGACTGCAACGGCATTACAAACCAAAATGCGCGATTTTGTGGACATGCGTGCCAAATTTTAAACCAAAATTTTAATACGTTTTTAATGTTTGTATTGTGATGTTCCTGATGTTACAAATTTTTTATAATCTTTTATACCAGATTTATTACACTCAGATGTTAAGAGTGTACCCAAGTTTGGGAAAAGCACTTTAGAACACCCTAACCCTAACCCTGTGAATGTTTGTTGCTAAAACATGACCCTTTATTTCTGATGTATCTGGATTGGATCACACAGTGCTTCACACTTGTGGAATGCAATCCTGTGCAAAAAGTAAGTGACGGGTCACCCTTATGCGATGCAGGAAGGCTGCAAAGTCGCAGACTTCCCGCATCGCATAAGTGTGACTCAACACTCAAGGTACTAGCAGTCCTAGGATTGAATATGGCATTGATATTGCCAGTAGTAATCAGTGTAGGGAGATCAGTGTAATCTATAGTGTATTGCTTGTTCGTTGCTCTAGTTCACTTTCCATTACCTATATATAACACTTTGAGATGAACAATGATCAAGTTTCACATAATACTGACATATCCTAACATTGGTGGGCAGTGAGAAGGATGTCATAAATGAACACAACATAACAGGTGTAGGTACGTTGTTAATACCCTAATGTATTATATGAAATATATAGTATGGGCACCTTCTGGACAATGACCATCAATGTAAGGTGACATTAGATGAACCTTGGGTGTGACCTAGTTCTCAATGTGAGAGGGTTTGTGGAAATTTTATGTGGTGCAGAAGGCCCTTGTATTTACACCACTGGCTAAAAAATAACACATGGCCATCATCACTTTGGATCAGCTGGTGAGAGACTACAGTAAAGAAACACACTGATGAATGTATTAACCCTTCCAAAGTCACACATATATAACACATGATTAACCAAAATAATTATGTTTGGCATATGTGCCCAAATGATTAGAATCCACAATACAGAATCATTGCAATTTTGGTTTAATGTGTTGAAAAATCAGATATCTGTGACATTTATCTTGTGTGTCAAATCTTTAACAACATTAATGTGTGTGTGACATTGATTGCTGCCAGGACACAGCTCCTCTCCCCACGAAATATTCCAGATATTCCTGGCGGATCTGATGGGCCCTCTGTGATGCCAATCCTGAGCGTCCAACTTGCAATGAGGTCATGGACTCCATTTGGTCACGAGGTTGTGCCTCTCCACTTGTACTTGGCATAGCAGGGTCAGTATCCAGTTGCTGCATAATATAATATAATGCAGCAACACAGGACCACGTTATCAACTTTGTACAGTGCCAGGTGTATGGACGTCAGGAATATCCGGAAACCGGTTGGCCATTATCCCGAAGGCATTCTCCACAACTCTGCGAGCTCCGGACAACCGGTAGTTGTAGATCCTTTGCCCGGGGGTGAGGTTCTCACCCCCGGGCAAGGGTAGGGTAGGGCTTCATGAGATGCTCCCCAAGCGCAAATGCATCATCTGCGATAAAAACAAAGCTCATACCCTCAACGGTTTGCTCCCTGGATGGCAGGTTCAGAGTGCCATTATGAAGACGACGAGTGAACTCCGTCTGCTCAATAACTCCCCTATCCGAATTGCGGCCATTTTTGCCAATATCCAAAAAAATAAACTCATAGTTTGCATTAACTATGGCTAGCATGACTATACTAAAAAATCCTTTATAATTATAATAAAATGTGCCGGAATTCAGAGGGGGGACAATGCGGACGTGCTTCCCATCTATAGCACCAGCTGTTGCAGAACTACACATCCCATGAGGCCTTGTAATTCTCTGACATTCACAGACATGACTAGGCATGATGGAAATTGTAGTTCCTGAACAACTGGAGGGCCATAGTTTGAAGACCTCTGAGCTAGAGCTTTGGTATATGCTGACTTTTAGATTTAGCATGTGGGTTGGGGGATGGGTAAGTAAAACTAGGCATTTATACATCAATAAGGGCTTGTGGTCAGTGAAGGTTTTAACATCATTACATAAATATACACAATCATAGGTGGGAATGGATGGACTGATGTATTTAAGATAAATCATAAACTAGGTACTAAAACATTGGCCAAGGAACAATTGTTTGAGGGAAAGTAATAAAATGACACAGATTCAAAATACTGTTAACACGCAATGCGTTTAGGGACACATAGGGGAGAATGCTGGGGTGGTTAGTGGGTAATTTTACAAATGGTTAAGATAATCTACATCTTTACTACTATGTGCATGCGGACAGAGGGTAGTTACAAAATAATGGCCTGTGTCAATTGCTGTACATCCAAAAACATCATAATTCGGGTGAAACGACTAATACATGTAATGTAAAAAATAAAACATACCTTGATATAGTCCTTCTGCAAGACCTTGATGATAGCGGAGCAGGTCTCAGGGATGATGACTCCAAGTGCTTGGGGGGAGATGCCTGTGGTGAACTTCAGATCCTGCAGGCTTCTCCCTGTTGCAAGATACCTCAAAGTCGCAATTAACCTTTGCTGAGGAGTAATTGCAACCCGCATACAAGTATCCTGCTTCAGAATATAGGGGGACACCAGGGCAAGAAGACGGTAAAAGATGGGATCCGTCATCCTCAAATAATTCCTGAAGTCATCAGGATTATTTTCCTGGAGCTCCCTCAGCAAGGACATGTGGGAAAATTGATCACGGTTAAGCAACCAATTTTTCGTCCAGGAGGTCCGGTTCTTCTTCCTCTTGCTCATACGTCGCCTCAGAGCCAAAACTCCAATGCTAAGTACAGCAATGGTCGAATCCTCGGTCTCCATAATAAATTCTCGAACGATGTCTCGGAAAATAGCGAAATGTTGTCAACCAAACAAATGCTACCAAAATCAGCGCGAGATGCCCAGAAGGGTCACGGCCAAACACTCACTTCCTCTTTTGTAGCGGCGGACGTGCGTGGAACGTGCGTTAAACGTTCTGACGTCATTTTCTGTCGGCAGACAAAAGTCCTGGGCAAGTTTTGAGCACTTTTCAATAGACAAACAACAAACACGACAGCCGTGGACATTTGACGGCCGATCGTTCGGCCGACGATCTGCACGTGTGTACGAGGCATAAGTCACTTATATTCACCGCACCCCCATCCCATTATTTCTTTAAAATAAAAATTAGGCATAAACAAGCTAGATCCGCTGAAATTTCTGCACTATGCTAATTCTTGCAGAAAAATCCCTGCCTGTGTTCTTTGTTTCTAGAAAATTTGGGCCTTATGGGGTTGTGTCCTTGGGAAGACCACTTTTCATAACTAAGTGGAAAGTAAAGCTTAGGAAACTTTTCTTTGAGGTTTAGTGCCGGTTCACATTTATGCGATGCGGGAACGCTGCGAATATACAGCGTGTTCACACTGCCATATGCCATATGCTGGGGGTGTCAATTAAAAGTTAACGACACCCCCAGATCAGATCGCATATTGCAGTGCGATCTGAAAGTTTGCGCGTAATCGGATCGCACTAGTGTGAACCACCATGCGATCCGATTCTGCTACGGACCAAAAACAGGGTCCTGTGCGTGTTTGGTGCGATTGCGGTGCGAATTCAGCCATACAAACTGTATGGCTGAATTTGCACCGCACAGATTTCGCATGTCATTTTAGGAGCAGTGCGCTCCGAATTACATGCGATCTCTGTCATCGCAGAAATGTGAACCGGCACTAAGTGAAGGAAAAGCTTTGCATGTACTCTTTCCACGACCAACTACCTGCAAAAAAAAAAAAATGACATTCTGTCCTCATGGTACAGGATGCCCTCTGAGCTTGGGTAGACCTTCCCCTCTCTTGATGCTAGACTCACTACTTGCCTTTTGAGATAAGGTTTTCCTAACCTATTATCAGACATGCTTTTGGCTTTCCTGCTCATCATCCTTCTGTCTATGCTCCTGAAGTATTTTTAAAAGCCATTGCCACTGCTTACTAGAAGTTTGGATAAAAAATACATTGGCAGGACCTTCCCGTCACTATTATGCACATGGAAAGCCTGGTGGCATTGAAAAATGGAAAGTATGACTGCTCCCAACACAGCCAGAAGACTGACCATGAGGGAAGGATATGCTTCTATGCCTAGTGCGGTCATTTTTAAATAGGGAAGCAGAGGTACTGGCAGGATCAGCAGGTATTTCACACAAAGGAAGAAATACAAAGAGAACAGAATACTTTTTTAATAAAAGTACATGGTTCAGCAGGCACATATCGGGAAGAAGAAATGTTGGGGTAACATTCCTTAATATCAGGATACAATTCCTGCACCAATCTAGTTTTGTTTTGCTAGCATGAAGTTGTATTGTAACTGGGTCATAGCACAGCACAATGTCCAAAATGTATCTGTGAGCCATTAATATAATAAAGACAAGCGTATTATTGTCTGATCCCATAAAACCCACAAGCATCAGATGGAAAATGTCTTGAAGCTATGAATTTTTAGTGACTGACACAATGCTTAAAGGCTAACAAATTCAATTTAAGTAAAAGCAATTGTAACTTTAAACTGAAATGTATTTATAATTTGTTAACAGTAACCTCTGGCTCCTAGTTATTTCTTCCAACCAGTATATGAACAGTGTTTTTCAAAATGGGGGCCATAGCACCATCTAGTGGTGTACTGATTAAGCTACACTTTAGCTGGAAAAAAAAAACTTTTAATGAAAGAAATTCAATGCAGTCTCTGCTGCCTCTCCTTCTGAAACCACTAGTTGCTCGGCTGCCTAAAAATATTTTATTGCCAGATAGCTTTTGTCATTAACAATTTTCACATAAGATTTTATGTCTATTTGTTTTATTTTATGCATGTAACTTCTCCTGTGCATGACTTCCCTCCTCCTTAAGCGGTTACATAATTTTTTCTGTTGCCAGCTTTCAGGGTGGCCTCCTGATGGCTTATGCAAAAAGTGGGAACCTGCACACAGTAGAGCATACTGAACTGAGAGCATTGAATTAATTAAATAAATGTCTGACACTCTGCTGCACACTTTACATTAGTTTCTGATTTGTTTACAATTCTGCACTCATGAATACATACCTCTCAACTTTGTAACTTGAGAAACAGGGACTACAGACTCCACACACTGACATGATCCCCGTGAGCTGGAGATGAGCCCTGTCCTGGGATCCCTGTGTGCTAGGCACTGATAGAAGCTGCAGGATGGATTGGAGTATAGGGCTTAGATCAGCTCTCACAAGGGATGGCCAATTGGCCAGAGACTGTTAATACATATATTAGTGATCGACCGATATTGTTTTTTTTACAGCCGATACCAATTTTTTGGTCATCGGATATCGGTATTGGCCGATATTTTCAGACATTAAAAAAAATTATTATTTTTTTTTAATGTCTACAGGTACTGTGGTGGAGGGACCTGGGGGGTCTAAAAGACCCCAAACCCCTCCTCTGCACTTAAAAGCATTCAAAACACCAAGTTTGGCTGTTTTGAAAGGCTGTTTTGAAAATTTTTGAATTTGGCGCCGCCAGTCATGACATCACTTCCCGGGTACTCGGTGGCGCCGAATTCAAAGAAATGGAGACCCGGTCAGAAGGTGGCAGTGAAGGTAGGATTCCAGGGTCTCCCGGTGGGACGGGAGACCCAGGCGAGCCGCGGAAGGCGGCAGGAGGGGGGACATCCCCTCCAGCTCCTTGGAATGACAGTCGAGCGGCTTCTCAGCTGCATCGGTTGTCATTACAAGACAGCCGACCATCGGCTATGGACACTGGTACCAGGTTGATGCCTCTAGCTGCAGGCATCACCCGGTACATGCACTTTCCTGAAATATCAGCAATATCAGTACTGTAAATCAAAAGGCCGATTCCAATATATCGGGGAAAGTGCTTATCGGCCCTCGATATATCGGTCGATCTCTAATATATATATATATATATATATATATATATATATATATATATAATTTAAGGGGGTTGTGGTGCGCTTCGGGGTGTTTAAAATGTGTTAAGGTGCCTGTTCTTAAAAAAGTGCTCTGCGCATCCAGTGCCAATGCCAATATAAGTATCGATTGAACTTCAACAATAAAAAACAGTGTATCAAATGTGTGCAAATTAGCAAATACACATATCACTAAGTTTCCAGTCCAAACGGTGCATTTAAACAGTTCTCAATAAATTGGCTGCACCAGATAGCTTAATATAAAAGAATATATAAAAAACCAATACAATGAATAACGGTGATTAAGTGATGTAACTTCTTTTCCTCCACCTTGTGCCGTGATAACACTTCTACAGAGTTGTATAAAGTACTCGAAACCCATACTTGAGTAAAAGTACAAGTGCTCGATCAAAAAGTGACTTGAGTAGAAGTGGAAGTGCTCAATCAAAAAGTGACTTGAGTAGAAGTACTAAAGTATTCAACATTTTTTGTACTTAAGTATTGCAAGTAGTTTTTAAAAAAAATTGCTACTCAAGTACTGAAAGTAAAAGTACCAGTAGTTTTTAAAAAAAATTTCTACTCAAGTACTGAAAGTAAAAGTACAAGTACTGTGCTATGTAGTTATTAAAGAAAGAAGTCAAAAGTTTGAACATCATATTGTTTTTTATTATTTCAAATGCAGCTTTTATTTATACATATAGTAGCATTTATTTTCGTATGCGCTGATAATACACATGTTTTGACCTTCATGAAACCTGCCATCTACTGTTCTGGCAGTGGTAATTTTTATAATAGTAACGAGTAACTATGCAGCACAAAAAAATAATAATATCAGAGTAGAAGTATTGAAATCATCGAAAAAATGTAGTGAAGTAAAAGTGGAAGTAGGAGAAAAAAATTCTACTCTAGGAAAGTACAGATACCGCCTTTGGGTACTTAAGTACAGTAGTGAAGTAGTTCTACTTAGTTACTATACATCTCTGCACTTCTAGGTGTGCTATATTCTCACCTCAAATCAGAGGATAATACGCCTGTATTATATGTCTGGGTAGATGGTGATTCCTTATCCTCCTTCGTTCCAGCGTGGTATCTAGTTAACGCAGGTTTTTCCAAGGGGTTCCTGTATTCCTTCCCGATCTCGTGCTATCTGTGGGGATCTTTTAATGCCTTCCTTAGGGTGCGATCTCCTTAGATGTGTATCTCCTCCTTAGGGCAGTACAATAGCAGAGTATTTCAATTAGTAATGTTTTGGACTCCAAAGTTAACGTCCTTCCTCATACAGAAATACATCTAAAATGTTTGATGATAGAAAACCATGGCCACTGGAGGTGTTCACAGGGCTGAATGAGATGTATAGAAGCTGACATCACTTCTGCCCTATGCCCACAGGTGTCCTGGAACTTCTCCAGCCCTGTGAGCACCTCCAGTGGGCGTGGTTTTCTATCTTGACTGAAAGTACCGGTACACATTCTCGCTAATAAAAAAATGGTATCGGTGCAACCCTAATTGGCCTATTTGCACTGAAAACGGTAATTTTTGTACTTTTGAAGTGTCAGTAAAAATTTGGCTCTGTCAGTAAATTTCATGTGTCATATCAGTAAAAAATTGGTGCTGTCAGTAAATTTTTTATGTGCTGTCAGTAAGTTCACTTAGGGAGGTTGGCAACACTGCCCCTTAAATTGATGGTCATTGGGATGACAAAATGTTCCAATGTCAGATGTGGGGAAAAAAGGCCTGTGGTTAGTGAAAAGGCCTGTTAGTGAGGAGGGATGACCTTGAGTCAGTGGTCATTAGGAGCAAATGCCTTGGTATCAGTTGGAGGAAACATGCTCGAAGATGGTGTTCAGGTAAAGAAAATGGCTGATGTAATGAGTGGAAAAAATGGACAAATGGACATTTCCTGTGATCAGTGGAAGGAAAATACGTTGGTTGTCAGTGGTCAGTTGGAAGACAAAAATGCCAGGAATGGATAGTGGGAAGAAAGGAATGCCCACACTTTGTCGGTTAGTGTGTGTGTGTGTGTGTGGGGGGGGGGGGGGATTTGTGTCAGCAGAGCTTGGTTGGGGGTATTGGTGCTCAGTGAGTGATGAAGGAGCAACCTTCACACTTGGATGGCATTGGTGCTCAGCAGGGGGCGTGACGAACAATTATCCTGAGCAGGTAGTTTGGGGATAACAATAGTACTCAGCAGGGGGGGTATAGGGAACAATAGGGCTTAGTGATGGGAAAACAGTACCCAGAGGGGGTTGGAGAAACAATAGTGCTTAGTTAGGGGTGGGGGGCAACAGTGCTGTGAAGGGTTTGGGGGCAGGGGGGATACTAAAATGAGGTAGCACAAACCTGCATGGGATGTGTGACAGCAAAAACATCTTTGTTCTCTAAAAAGAACATTACAGCACGTCTACAGAGAGCCGCCAACACCTTTTTTGTGCCGCCCTGGTGATTAACATAAGTCACCGCAGATGCATTGTCTGACTGGATCTGTACTGGGAGCCCCTGGGGCAATGCCCCTTACCTATATTAGAACCGTTAAAAAGTGGAGCAGGTAGGCAGTTAGCCTTTGTTGACTGCTGCACGTTTTTTTTTTCCGGGTTTGCAGTGGTGGCGGCGGCGTGATTCATGATGGATCTACATCAGGGAACAATTTTTTTTTTTATGTTTTTGTGTTTTTTTTGTGTTTTTATTATGTTTTGACACTTTGTTGGTGAATGGGTAGGGGTAGTATGTACCCCATACTCATTTTCATGGGGGGGGGGCTGGGATCTGGGGGCCCCCATGTTAAAGGGGGCTTCCATATTCCAATAAGCCCCCCACCCTCAGACCCCCACAAACACTGTCCAGGGTTGTCGGGAAGAGGCCCTTGTACCCATCAACATGGGGACAAAGTGCTTTGGGGTGGGGTGGGGTGAAGAGCCCCCCTGCCCCAAAGCACCCCTATGTTAAGCTCATGTGGCCTGGTATGGTTCGGGAGGGGGAAGGCCCCCCTTTTTCTGGTCTGTCTGCTGGGCTACATGCTCAGGATAAGGGTCTGGTGTGTGTTTTAGGGGGTGCCCACGCCATTTTTTTTCTTTGTTTTGGTGTTTTTTTTCACTTTTTTATTGCCGGCACTATTTTTTATTTGTCTGTCAACGGGAAGCCCTCTGACAGCTGGCGACTCATCGGTTGTTAAGGATGCCGCTGCTGGCTTTCCAGCCCCACTTCTATTCACTGCACCCTAATTGGAAAAAGCTTTGCCAATTTAGGGCTTAGAATGCACTGTGCAGTGCCCAGTGTATTTTAGGGTGCTCGGCAGGGTAAACAACCGCCGTATGCCCTGCAACGGGCCGAAACGGGCGAACAGGCGATGTTCAGGCTAAACTTTTGCTTGACTCAAACCATTTGCCCAACTCTACTGGTCTGGTGACACTGAGTGGTGATGCTGAGACTGGTGTGATGGCAATCAGGGACACTGCTGCTGTCTGCACTGTCTGTGGCGACACTAGCACTGTTGTGGTAGGGATCAAGAACACTGTTGCTGGCTTACGCTGCTCTATTGACACTGGAAGGGGTGTGGCAGCAATCAGGAACACTGTTCCTGACTTATACTGGTTTGGTGAAACTGCAACTGGTGTAGCAGTGAACACTCTTCCTAGCTGCACTGGTTTGGTGATTCTGGAACTGGTATAGCAGAGATCAGGAACACTGTTGCTAGCTGCACTAGTTTTGGTTACTGGCACTGGTGTGGTGGTCTTTAGGAACACTGTTGCTGGCTTATATTTTTCTGGTGACACTGGAACTTATATGGTGATGATCAGCAACATTGCTGATGGCTTACATTGGAGAGCTTGAATATGAGGGGCATGAAACTGTCTTAGTCCCGTTATGTATGAATACAAAACAGAAGAATGCCCAAGGGACTTTGTAAGACACAAACCACAAGGTACAAAATGTATTAAACTTTAAACACGTAAGTACATACAATTGAAATAATCCTAATAAACATAGGTACATAGATATATGCATGGGATTCCATAGTTACATAAATTAAAATATAATTGACAATCCAAGGTGTAAATGTATATATGGTAAAATTTCCCTATGCCTTTCGTGAGACCATGCTTGCTTCCTCAGGAGATACATATATAAATGCAATTGTGTACATATTAGTCCTAACGAACTTCCAAACCCGGGTAAACAGTCAACTAGATTCATGGTTCCCATAGGACTCCCCATTGGGGATGAAGATGTAGGAAAACAGAAAGACATCCCCAAACAGTCCATGTAGTTCTGACCGGGTGCTGTGAAGGGGAGGGGGCCAGCCAGACAGGCAAACATCCAAGAAGGTGACATGGTGTCACAGTGGTCAGGAATGTACAAATATTTCCCTGAAAATTCCAAAAGGTATGCACACCAGAAACCAAACAAGCTCACACCTGACTATTGGGATGGCTAATGTACAGGGGCTGACTAAATAGCCTGGAAACAGGTTGGACCCCACCCGAAGGGTCCATCTTCATCTCCAATGGGGAGTCCTATGGGATCCATGAATCTACTTGACTGTTTACCCTGGTTTGGAAGTTTGTTAGGACTATTATATACACAATTACATTTATATATGTATCTCCTGAGGAAGCAAGCATGGTCTCACGAAACGCGTATAGAAATTTTACTATATATAGATTTACACCTTGGATTGTCAATTTTATTTTGATTTGTGTAACTATGGAAACCCATACATATATCTATATACCTATGTTTATTAGAATTGTTTCAATTGAGTATACTTAAGTGTTTAAAGTTTAATACATTTTGTACAATTTATACCTTGTGGTTTGTTTCTTACAAAGTCCCTTGGGCATTCTTCTTTTTTGCTGGCTTACATTGGTCTGGACACTGGGACTGCTGTGTCTTTCGTCACCACAGATATCATTTCTACTTCCTCCCTCCAAAGCTCTAACATCTACACCCAGGCCCCCCTCAAAAGTTTCACCTCTACACCTAACTCCTCTCCACAACACTCACCTCTGCATCCAGCCCCCCATTTAACAGCCCTCACATGTACATCCAGCTTTCCATCCATCCCTAGCTCTCACCACTGCACCCACCCCTCCACAACTCTCTCTTCATCCAGACCTCTCACTTATGCATCTTGTTCCTTCTCCACAGCTCTCCATCCCTCCACTACTCTCACCTTTGCACTCAGCTCCCCCTTTGCAGTTCTTACCTCTAAACCCAGATCCTCCCTCCTCACCTGCTCTCACCTTTGCACCTAGTCCCCCTCCACAGCTAACACCTGCACCCTCTCTTTCCTCACCACAGATCTCATTTCTACATCCTCCCTTCAAAGCTCTAATGTCTACACCCAGGCCTTTTTTGCATCCAGCCCCCATTTAACAGCCCTCACATGTACATCCAGCTTCACCTCCATTCCTAGCTCTCACCAGTGCACCCACCCCTCCACATCTCTCTCTTCATCCAGACCCCTTTCCAGGGCTCCCACTTATGCATCTTGCTCCTTCTCCACAGCTCTCACCCAGCTCTCTATCCCTTCTCTACTCTCACCTTTGCACTCAGCTCCCCCTTTGCAGTTCTTACCTCTAAACCCAGATCTTCCCTCCTCACCTACTCTCACCTTTGCACCTAGTCCCCCTCCACAGCTCTAACATCTGCACCCTCTCTTTCCTCACCACAGATCCAATTTATACATCCTCCCTTCAAAGCTCTAATGTCTACACCCAGGCCCCCCTCCAAAGTTTCACCTCCACACCCAACTCCTCTCCCCAGCTCTCACCTCTGCATCCAGCCCCCCATTTAACAGCCCTCACATGTACATACAGCCTCCCATCCCTCCCTAGCTCTCACCTTTGCACCCACCCCCTTGACAGCTCTCATCTCCATACGTAGCCCCCCTCCACAGCTCTAACCTCTGCACCCAGACCCTCCACAACTCTCTCCTCATCCAGACCCCTTTCCACAGCTCTCACTTATGCATCTTGCTCCCTCTCCACAGCTCTCACCCAGCTCCCCATCCCTCCACTGCTCTCACCTTTGCACTTAGCTCTCCATTGCGGTTCTTACCTCTACACCCATATCCTCCCTCCTCACCTGCTCTCAATCCTGCACCTAGTCCCCCTTCACAGCTCTAACATCTGCTCTCAGTTGCCCCATTCACAGTTCTCTCCTCTGCATCTACCCCCTCACAGACTTTACCTCTGCACCCAACCCACCTCCAAAGCTCTCACCTCTGTACCCAACCCTATTCCACAGCTCTCACCTCTGCATTCAGCCCCTTCACCACCAACCATTTAAAGCTCTAATCTCTGCACCTAGCTCCCCACCCCCTCCACATGTCTCACCTCTGTACCCAGCACCCCCTTCTTCCCCACAACTCTCAACTTTACACTTAGTCCCACCTTCACAACTTTCACTTCTGCACCCAGCCCTTTCCCCACAGCTCTCAGCTATGCCCCAAGCGAACACCTTTGCGCTCAGGCCTTATTCCACTGTCAACTCTGCACCCACCCCTCCTCCACAGCTCTCCCCAATGCAACTAGCTCCTCCTCCACCATAGCTCTGACCTCTGCAGCCAGATCCCACTCCCCCCCCGCCACCTCCTCCACAGCTCTCACCTCTGCATTCAGCTCCCACTCCACAGCTCTCACTTTCTCACAGCTCTCACCTAGAAAGGAACTAAAAAAAATTATTTTTAATAAGTACCGATCAATGATCATGTTTTACTCTTGTGTTAAAAAAATATTATTAGTCATGATAATCCCTTAATAAAAAATTATTATTAGTCATAATAATCCCTTAATAATTTCTGGCCATTTAGGTTGGTTTATGTGTTCTGTTCTCTTAGCCTGGTTTCTCAGACTGCTTTCAGGCTTGACAAGGGAGTCAAACTTCAAAACACATTGCCTGGTTACCAAACACGCTACCCTGTCACCCAGAAGGATTGTATTTCAGTGGTGCCCAAGCTCAGTTTGGATGCGATGAGCTATTGGCTGCCACTGACACTTCCCTCAGTGCCAGCACACTTTCCTTTCTCAGCCTTTGTCAGTGATCTGTCCAAGCTGTCTCAGCTCTGCCTCAAGCCATAGAAAGCTATGGATTGAAATGTGGAGTTCTCATACTGAACTCCCCTGACTCCTTTTCAGTTGTAAGTGGCAGTTTGACATCTTTATGAAGGAATTCTGACATACTGATCAAATCCTTCAGGTTTTAGCTGTTCTTAAATTACGTTTTCCACAGCATACCACTACATCTATTGATTCTTTGGTTGGATAATCATTTTCCTTGAGTGTTTTACTGAAGAATATCACCTTTGTATGAACTGTCTAAATGAAGATTTAATATTTGTCTGTTCAAATATGTTGGAAAATGCAATACTTTCCATGAGATGTACTTACTTTTCTTATGGCTGTAGGAAGCGATTGCAAAGAAGTTTAGAGATGTCATATAAATCAGGCAATTTTAGTGCGTTTGTTTTATTTTTGCTAATTGTGTTAAAACGTTATTATATTGCATAGTATACTATTATGTTCCATTATGTTAACTGCTTTTATATAGTTGCATAATTGATTGTAAAACAGTTTATGCTTTTTTTTTTTTTACATTTTCCATAACATATATTAAATAATTGTACTGTTCTGCAACTGCACAACTATTTTATGATGCTGCTTTCCAAGAACATATGCTAATTGCTTATATAAATCATCAGATTTAGATATTAATATTACCATTCACCTCCTACCTGGCATAAGATTATAGATTGCAGCGGATATTGATATTTGAACTGTACCAACCTTTTTAGTATTATTTTCAGTTTTGTAAACTACCAGCAGGTGGCACCTCATTCATTTATTATGGTGACAGTAGTTGAACACAATCTTTTACTTGATTTCATTTTTTCGTCTAGTAAGTAGGAGATCAGAAGAAACTGGCAACAAAGCTGACACTTATTATCAAACATTGTAATACTTTTTTTGTTCTAATTAATGTAAAAAGTCTAATAAAATGTTAAAACATTTTACAGGGCTTCTTGTTTCTTGACAATAGTCATTTTAACCCCCCGCCCCTTTTACATGAAATGCTTAATGTTCTTATGCTGCATTTTAAAAATTTGATTTTGTGATACTGGAAAGAATACTTAGAATTCTTCTTATTTAATCCAAAACCAAACTTTACAAAATGGCTTCAGCTTTTGCATAAATTGCCTTCTTTGTTAAGCTGCACAAGTAAAAATGCAACAGACATATATTCTAATTTACTAAAGATCCCTTTGATAGTTCAATTTTACCAGTTCCGAGTCTGCAAATCCTTTGTTGTTTCAGAACCTGGATTTTACAAAATGTATTATCAAAAGAACAATATTTAGATGTTTCTTTAATGCTGAATGCTTTACTTACTTTTCTAAACCCCTAATCAGCTTCAGATCTGCCCTGGAAGGTGGATTAGTTTGAAGACTATACAATCCTCATTTCTTGGTAGGAACACCTTGATGTAAACTGTATAACCCACATAATCAGTAATAGAATCTGATACTTTCTTTTGAGTTAAAAATAATGTTTTCCAGCCTGATTATAAATTCTCTTACTATAAAACCAGTGCTTTTTTTCAGCGGGAACGTGGGGGAATGCAGTTCCGGAACCTCCACCACTGAATCTATGTAATGGCAAGGAGTTCTACGGGGTCCTATTGATGATGGCTGCTGGGGCATCTATCGTTGCTGGTGGGGATCAATTTTTGCATGGGGGTCTATTGTTGCTGGGGAGGTCTTTTGTTGCTAGCGGGGGATCTTATGTTGCTGGGGGTCAATTGTTGCTGGGAGTGATCTACTGTTGAGGGAGAGGTCTTTTTTTGCTGGCTGCCAGAGGGTCTATTAATCCTGGCTTTTAGGAGATCTGTTGTAGCTGCAGGAGGTCTATTGTTGCGAGGAGGACCGATTTGTTGCTGAGTGGAGCTATTGTTGCTGAGTGGATCTATTGTTGTTGAGGGGATCTGTTGTTACTGGGGGATCTATTGTTTATGAGGGGATCTAAAATGGAATAAATTTCCGCGCTAATGGATGTGGATGAGGCTGCAGCCTACCCCAAAATATAGTCCAGAAGGCTATATTAAACAATATGAGGGTGAAGCGAGGTATTTTGGCGCTGCCTATGACAAAGTAGGGACTAGTACAAGAGGTATATAAAAAGTAGGATATTGAAAAACAAGGGATAAGGATATATGGACGGGATGGTAGAGCTGTGTGTGTAAAGTGATGGGGCTTTATCCAAACAATAGATCCAAAACATATAAAATCTTAATGGAAAATAATCTGCACGTTGACATATAACTTATAGTATAGTAAATATAAAGTGATATGTGCAATTGATTAAAGGTGACAGTGCTAAAGTGCTCCTATGTGAAAGTCCAGTAAGTCACCAAGATTATCAAACCAAATAAATAAAAAGTAGATAATAATAATAAATAAAATCAATCAAGTCCAAACATAGTCCATAAAGTGCTTATGAAGAAAAAATCTGTGCTTCAATACAGCCAGTAGTGAAATAGCTTGCAAACAGTGGTCTGGTGATAAGTGTGGGGTGAAGAAATTTCATGCACCCCTCCTATGTATCCCGCACTCACCAGAGGTATACACCCCTACAGGGGTAATGAGCTTTGGATATTAAGCCTTTTTCCTAGGGGGTCTCGATATCGGGCTCCTGGAGTGGAGATCTCCCTGGATGCGGTCAAAAATCCTCAGTGGGTAGAGTCACCATGGTAATCCATATTCCCGATTGGGGGGAGATAAACCCAGGTACCATATGTAAAGGAAGACCTCGTATAGTGAAGTACCGTTTTCAATCGTTTATTAAAGTGTTTAAAAAAGGCTGTACTCACATTTAGACAAGGTATGAAAGCGAACGAGGCAGTAGGGGCCGCGAATCCCTCGTTGGCGGCTACTTCCGGGACGCTACTGTAACCAGTGACCGGATCTGCGTTCCAGTGGGGCGGAAATGACCTAACCACGCACGACGCGTTTCGTCACAGCTGACGTCATCGCACCTGATGATGTCAGCTGTGACGAAACGCGTCGTGCGTGGTTACGTCATTTCCGCCCTACTGGAACGCAGATCCGGTCGCTGGTTACAGTAGCGTCCCGGAAGTAGCCGCCAACGAGGGATTTGCGGCCCCTACTGCCTCGTTCGCTTTCATACCTTGTCTAAATGTGAGTACAGTCTTTTTTAAACACTTTAATAAACGATTGAAAACGGTACTTCACTATACAAGGTCTTCCTTTACATATGGTACCTGGGTTTATCTCCCCCCAATCGGGAATATGGATTACCATGGTGACCCTGCCCACTGAGGATTTTTGACCGCATCCAGGGAGATCTCCACTCCAGGAGCCCGATATCGAGACCCCTAGGAAAAAGGCTTAATATACAAAGCTCATTACCCCTGTAGGGGTGTATACCTCTGGTGAGTGCGGGATACACAGGAAGGGTGCATGAAATTTCCTCACCCCACACTTATCACCGGACCACTGTTTGCAAGCTATTTCACTACTGGCTGTATTGAAGCACAGATTTTTTCTTCATAAGCACTTTATGGACTATGTTTGGACTTGATTGATTTTATTTATTATTATCTACTTTTTATTTATTTGGTTTGATAATCTTGGTGACTTACTGGACTTTCACATAGGAGCACTTTAGCACTGTCACCTTTAATCAATTGCACATATCACTTTATATTTACTATACTATAAGTTATATGTCAACGTGCAGATTATTTTCCATTAAGATTTTATATGTTTTGGATCTATTGTTTGGATAAAGCCCCATCACTTTACACACACAGCTCTACCATCCCGTCCATATATCCTTATCCCTTGTTTTTCAATATCCTACTTTTTATATACCTCTTGTACTAGTCCCTACTTTGTCATAGGCAGCGCCAAAATACCTCGCTTCACCCTCATATTATGAGGGGATCTGTTGTTACTGGGGATCTATTGTTGCGGAGAGGATCTGTTTTTACTAGGGGGGTCTCTTGTTGCGGGGGGGATCTGTTGTTACTGGGGGGGTCTATTGTTGCGGAGGGGATCTGTTGTTGCTGGCTATGGGGAATATTTTTTACTACTTTTCTTGTTCCATGCAAACGACTTTTTTTTGCACCACAAAATGATTATCTCTGTATTCTCTAAAAGGGGTGGTACTGGTAGAGGGGTAAGGGGTTGAACCAAGTAACAGTACTTGGAGGTGGGTAGGGGGTGAGAAATAAGGGGTGACTCAGAAAGGGGGAGTTCCTGCACCTATTCCCTGAGAAATAAAGCCCTGCATATAACTGTGTTTTATAATTAGTTAGAAACATGTATATTAACAGAATGCTGATAAAAACAACTTTCATTTATTTTGGCTACTTATGTACAACTAAGAATGCATTTTAACACTTCACAGCCTAGTTGAATCTGGGATCAGAAACATTCTGAAATATGCTTCCTAGTTTTTCTTAAATTATGTGTAGGAATCACAGCCTACCCCGGTCAGTAGTACTTTAAATGTGCATAGCCTGAGCAGAATATTTTGACTATTGACATTCCAAGCATGGGGAACTTAACACCACTCTTAAAGGCATGACATTGTAAGTATGCAGAAGTACACAAGAGCTAAATGCCTAACTAATTGGCCTCTTAGTTCTTGTATAGATGGTGTATTAATGCAATAGATACCTTTTAGTTAAAATTCTTAAATACAACATAAATTAAAAGGTAGAAAATCCGCGCTTAGGATAATTATAGATTTCTAGTGTTTGATATTGGCTGCAGCCTACCTTTATACTATATTCCTAAGAATATAGTGAGAATAAAGGAAAAGAAGAGGGAAGGTGTATGGCGCTGCCAAAAGGTGCTGATGGTTCTGTATGTCCAAAATAGGTGCTAAAGGTAAATACGATATAAATCACCACTATGAATAATAATTAAAGTGTCAAGTGCATCATATGTGTATCTCTAATAAATATGTGTAATACTGTAGGATATTCCACTCTGTGGCTGATGAATATTGTGCTATGAGGAAAGGTTGATACAAAATGGGTGTGAATTGGTGTAGATACAGTTTGATAAGAAAATTAAAAATAAATAAAGTGTATGAAATATAAAAAATATAAAAAACAGTGGGATCCACTTAAATCTATAGCCTTATAATCGTAAAATACAAAGCATCAAGTATGGCATAAATAAGGTGCACAGTAGGTATATAAATATTGTGGCAGCAATGGTACAAGAATAAATAAGTCCGTAACACCTAAAACAGACAGATAGTCCCACAATGCTAAAAAAACTTTTCCTAAAATACAGGGCAAAGGGTGACTTGAGTGCAGGTGCTCTGATGATAAATATTGAAGGTGCTCAGGTATATGGTGACCATTCAGTGCTCCCCGCACCCCTTGGACCGCACTCACCAGAGCTATATACCCCTACAGGGGTGTCAGGCCTTGAATCTATAATCCTGGGTCTCCTCCACTGACCATCAAAGTGGTTGGGTGGTCCAATTATCTGCCCGAATCTTGTAAACCCGGCTCCTTGGAATTAGGGTCCACTGGCCAGCGCTTGTCCGCCAGGCCAGTAGATCGCCCAGTAGGGGTCGCTGTAGGGCCAGTGCTCGGGGCGGAGGTGCCAGTACTTGCAGCGCGGGGTGAGCAGCAGAAGTTTGAGCTCCGGAGTGAGGTGATCAGTGACCACTTCTGTATGCTGATGTATGAAGCTGTGCATATAGGTGGCGCTGGTCTGTCGCTTGGCAGAGGGAGTAATGCTCGCAGTGAGAGAGCGCAGCAGAGACCGGCATGCTGGTATAGATTCAAGGCCTAACACCCCTGTAGGGGTATATAGCTCTGGTGAGTGCGGTCCAAGGGGTGCGGGGAGCACTGAATGGTCACCATATACCTGAGCACCTTCAATATTTATCATCAGAGCACCTGCACTCAAGTCACCCTTTGCCCTGTTTTTTAGGAAAAGTTTTTTTAGCATTGTGGGACTATCTGTCTGTTTTAGGTGTTACGGACTTATTTATTCTTGTACCATTGCTGCCACAATATTTATATACCTACTGTGCACCTTATTTATGCCATACTTGATGCTTTGTATTTTACGATTATAAGGCTATAGACTTAAGTGGATCCCACTGTTTTTTATATTTTTTATATTTCATACACTTTATTTATTTTTAATTTTCTTATCAAACTGTATCTACACCAATTCACACCCATTTTGTATCAACCTTTCCTCATAGCACAATATTCATCAGCCACAGAGTGGAATATCCTACAGTATTACACATATTTATTAGAGATACACATATGATGCACTTGACACTTTAATTATTATTCATAGTGGTGATTTATATCGTATATACCTTTAGCACCTATTTTGGACATACAGAACCATCAGCACCTTTTGGCAGCGCCATACACCTTCCCTCTTCTTTTCCTTAAATACAACATAAACCAGCAAATTCAAATATATCATATAAAAATATATATTTTTGAAACATATGAAAAACCATGGTACATGATGTCATTAAATTGCAGAAAATCGTATTCTACTATTATTAACATCAATAGTAATTGATTACATCAAGGATCTTATGATTCTTTTTCACAGTCTTCGGAAACATGAAACTAATTGTGCAAGTAGCAATTAAACTTTTGCAGACTATGTCAAAACTATAAAAACAAATAATGAAGTAGGATATTTTATTTCAGGAAGCATATTCTATATGTACTTGGTAATCTCTTCACAGTATTACTTTTATAAGTGCTATTATAGTCGGTAACATAAAGTAATATGGTAAAAATGTTACCATTAATTCACTTACTTCTTTTTGTTTGTTTAATGAAGTGCTTTACATTTTACATGTATACTGTATGGTATAGATATGAAAATGTAGGTATATGATAATCGTTGGTGACTTGGCAATACAGTTTAAAGTATATTATCCAGTGTCTGCTGCACAGTTTATGCTTCTCACTAGAAAGTATGTTGCCAGTGTATCACTACCCCCCCCCCCCCAAGGGCAGCTTAATATAGTATGTTCCTTTGTGCAGCCTTGACCCTGTGAACTTTACAGCCCCTCTGACACTCTAGGTTTGGACATGATGTGTATAGCTTTAAATAAGACACCAACACAATGCACACAGAATTCAGCCTTTTATAAGCCTCGTACACACGCAACGATTGTTGGCCGTGAATTTTCGGCCAACGTCCGATCAGCCGATTGTCGGCTTGTTAGTATGATGCTTCCGACAACCGACTGCGACTTTTCGGCCGAACAAAATCTGGTGTACATGCTATAAAATTTTTGTTGGCCGTCAACAGAACAGCCGATTGTTCTTCAGTCAGTACAGATTTCGGCAGACAAAAATGTGATGATCAAGACTGGGCATGCTCAGAGAAGAAAAAACACACGAAAAGTAAAGCAGAACATGACATCACTTCTGCAGTTGGTTTTTGTTGGCCGATAAAATTCGTATGCAGTCTAGAGCACATTTCAACCAACACAACAACACTGGACAAAAGACGGCCGATTGGTCGGCCAACAATCGTTGCGTGTGTACGAGGCATTAGTTTTACTTAATCAGAGAAAGAGGCTATAAAAGAGTGTCAAATTAGCCAGGTACTAAAAACAGCAATCAAGAATCAGTTGAGGCAACTCTCAGAGCAGTTGAATGAAAATAGCAATAACACTGAAATGACAATAGTATCCAAAGTAACAGACAGTAACAGGCATTTTCAAAGGATAACTAGTTGATGTCAGTACTACTACTAATACTAAAGGGAGACCCCGGATCAGTCTATAATACCTCCAATCCTAATGAGAGATTGAGTAGTATAGATGCCAGTTAACGAGTCCCCCTTGAGAGAAAAAGGGTGGTGTTTGGAATATAAGGCCTTGTAATTTTATTTGCCACCAGTTGCAGCTGAGAGAAGCAAAGGATCCTTAAGTATGGCAAAAGTGGTCAGAAATCAGAGTAAAGATACTTGATCTGACCAATAACAGGTCCACTTGGCAATCCAAGCCTGTGATGTCTGTATACAGTGTTCAAAGTGAAATGCTAGTGGCTGGCAATGGGACTTTGGGCAATCCAAGCCTGTGACATCTGTATACAGTGTTCAAAGTGAAATGCTAGTGGCTGGCAATTGGACTTTGGGCATGCGCCCACTTACCAATCCTGATGACCACAAACAATTATACTGTAAGAGATGCAAGTCGGTCCTTCATCTAGCGATCAGGTCGCGATGGATGTTCGGTCAGCTGGTTCAGCAGTCTGTCTGGCAAAGTTTGTCCTAGCTGGGCTGAAACCGCGATGGCAGTGGGTGACGTGGTAGGCCGCAATCCTCGGACTGATATTTTTGACACTTTTGGGGGGACCAGTGACATTACTACAGTAATCAGTGCTAAAAATATGCACTGTTACTCTAATAATGACGCTGGCAGGGAAGGGGTTAACATTATGGGTGATCAAGGGGTTAAATGTGAGCCTAGGGGAGTGATTCTAACGGTGGGGGGCATGGCTTCTGAAATGACCATAGAGACATGTGTTCCTATATAGGAGGATCACATGGGCTCTATGATCATTGCAGGGAGAAGAATGGTCAGCTGTGTTTACAACAGCCGACCTTTCTTCTCTCTCAGCGGGGAACGATCATAGGTGTCACGCAGCAATTGGAGCCGCCTGACACACGCATCGGCTTCCCCGCTGATGTGCGGCGCGCGCTCCCCCCTAGTCTCCTGAGAGCAAGCGACATATACCTACGTCGCTTTGCTGAGGAGTGGCTGCCTGCCGCAGTATATCTGCGGTGGGCTGTCGTAAAGTGATTAACCACTTGCCTACTGTGCACTTAAACACCCTTCCCATCCAGGCCAATTTTCAGCTTTCAGCGCTCTCACACTTTGACTGACAATTGCGCGGTCATGCTACACTGTACCCATTTGAAATTTTTATCATTTTTTTCACACAAATAGAGCTTTCTTTTGGTGGTATTTAATCATCTCTGGGTTTTTTATTTTTTACAAAAAAAAAGAATAAAGACAGAAAATTTTGAAAAAAAAAAAGTTTTTCTTATTTTCTGTGAGTAAATTTTGAAAATAAATTTTTCTCCTTCACTGAAGGGCACTGATGAGGCAGCACTGATGGGCACTGATAGGCTGCACTGATGGGCACTGATGAGGTGGCACTTATGGGCACTGATGAGGTGGCACTTATGGGCACTGATGAGGAGGTACTAATATGCCGCAATGATGAGCACTGATAGGCGGCATTGATAGGTGGCACTGATAGGCGGCACTGATAGGTGGCACTGATAGGCGGCACTGATAGGCGGCACTGATGAGCACTGATAGGCGGCACTGCTGGGCACTGAGAGGTGGCACTGCTGGGCACTGAAAGGCGGCACTGGCAGGCGGCACTGATGGGCACTGAGAGGCGGCACTGATGGGCACTGGCGGATGGCACTGATGGACACTGACGGGTGGCACTGATGAGCACTGATGGGCAGCACTGATGAGCACTGATGGGCAGCACCATCAGTGCCCACACTCAGTGCCCATAGTGCTGCCAGTCAGTACTTATCAGTGCCTAGATGAGCAGGCACTGATGGGCACTGACTGGCAGCACTATGGGCACTGATTGTGGGCATTGATGGGGGACACTGATGGCGGGCACTGTGGGCACTGATGGGTGGGCACTGTGTATGTTTTTTACCTTTTAGTAATCAGGGCACTGGTGATCAGTGCCCTGATTACATGTCTCTTTGTCCCTGGCGCTGTGCAGCTCTCCCTCCTTCCTCACACTGCAGGCTCCGTGTGAGGAAGGAGCGCCGGCGATGAGAGATGATCTCATATGTTTACATATGAGATCATCTCTCATTGGATGATCCGATCACGTGGTGAATGGCCGCTGTGATTGGCCATTCACCACGATCTGTGATCGGCCGTGTCCAAGGGACACGGCCGACACAGATTCTCCCCGCTGCGCGCTCGCGGGAGCGCGCGGGGGGCGTGTCACTGGAGGCCATTTAAAAATGGCCTCCCGAAAATTCGAGTCCGCGCTGCAGCCGTATATAGGCTGTAGCGCGGATGGGAACTAGTTAAAGTGGTTGTAAACTTGTCATTGAATCTGAGCAAAGCCCATAGCTCTGTAGTGTTTACTTATCTCTCTCCAAAACTTTAAGTGTGGTTTTCCTCTGGTGCTTCGTTCCTCTGTAATCAGCATGAGTCACTTCTGAGAAGTTTTCCCAACACATGAACACATGAGATAAAATTTGTGTCAGGAGTGGGGGAGAGCTCAGTACGCAGCTTGTCTATTCAGAGCACAATTCTTCTGCTGTGTGGAGGGGGGGGCGTGTTCTTTCCCCCAATCAGCTCTTACACACTCTTACTGCAGCCTCTCTGCCCCCTCCTCTGTGCTCCTGACAGATGAAGAAAGATTTAAACACTTTTCTGCCCTTTTGAAGGAGTGTAGGGAAGAGAAGACTGCAGATAAACAAGTAAAACCTATGTAGGAAGATGTCTTTAATCTCTGTGTATCATCTAAGGGTATTCACTTCACTGGGTATATGTGAGAGTTTACAACCACTTTAAGTGTCCTGACCTCAGTGCGCCATACCATTCCTTACACTTTTCCAATGGGTTTTAAGTCATTCAAACAAATGAAAAAAAAAAAACTTTATATAACTAGCTGCAAACTTTTGTTATACGATGCATAATGATTATATATAGTTTTATGAAATTTCTATATATGAAGATTTTATATTTAGTTATATAAACAATGGTATGTACAGTGCCTTGCGAAAGTATTCGGCCCCCTTGAACTTTGCGACCTTTTGCCACATTTCAGGCTTCAAAACATAAAGATATAAAACTGTAATTTTTTGTTAAGAATCAGCAACAAGTGGAACACAATCATGAAGTGGAACAAAATTTATTGGATATTTCAAACTTTGTTAACAAATAAAAAACTGAAAAATTGGGCGTGCAAAATTATTCAGCACTTTTACTTTCAGTGCAGCAAACTTTCTCCAGAAGTTCAGTGAGGATCTCTGAATGATCCAATGTTGACCTAAATGACTAATGATGATAAATAGAATCCACCTGTGTGTAATCAAGTCTAAATGCACCTGCACTGTGATAGTCTCAGAGGTCCGTTTAAAGCCCAGAGAGCATCATGAAGAACAAGGAACACACCAGGCAGGTCCTAGATACTGTTGTGGAAAAGTTGTTTAAAGCCGGATTTGGATACAAAAAGATTTCCCAAGCTTTCCCAAGCTTTAAACACCCCAAGGAGCACTGTGCAAGTGATAATATTGAAATGGAAGGAGTATCAGACCACTGCAAATCTACGAAGACCTGGCCGTCCCTCTAAACTTTCAGCTCATACAAGGAGAAGACTGATCAGAGATGCAGCCAAGAGGCCCATGATCACTCTGAATGAACTGCAGAGATCTACAGCTGAGGTGGGAGACTCTGTCCATAGGACAAAAATCAGTCGTATACTGCACAAATCTGGCCTTTATGGAAGAGTGGCAAGAAGAAAGCCATTTCTTAAAGATATCCATAAAAAGTGTTGTTTAAAGTTTGCCACAAACCACCTGGGAGACACACCAAACATGTGGAAGAAGGTGCTCTGGTCAGATGAAACCAAAATTTTATGTTTGGCGTAAAAGCAATACAGCTCATCACCCTGAACACACCATCCCCACTGTCAAACATGGTGGTGGCAGCATCATGGTTTGGGCCTGCTTTTCTTCAGCAGGGACAGGGAAGATGGGTAAAATTGATGGGAAGATGGATGGAGCCAAATACAGGAGCATTCTGAAAGAAAACCTGATGGAGTCTGCAAAAGACCTGAGACTGGGCCGGAGATTTGTCTTCCAACAAGACAATGATCCAAAACATAAAGTAAAATCTACAATGGAATGGTTCACAAATAAACATATCCAGGTGTTAGAATGGCCAAGCCAAAGTCCAGACCTGAATCCAATCGAGAATCTGTGGAAAGAACTGAAAACTGCTGTTCACAAATGCTCTCCATCCAAGCTCACTGAGCTTGAGCTGTTTTGCAAGGAGGAATGGGCAAAAATTTCAGTCTCTCGATGTGCAAAACTGATAGAGACATACCCCAAGTGACTTACAGCTGTAATCGCAGCAAAAGGTGGCGCTACAAAGTATTAACTTAAGGGGGCTGAATAATTTTGCACGCCCAATTTTTCAGTTTTTTATTTGTTAAAAAAGTTTGAAATATCCAATAAATTTCGTTCCAGTTCATGATTGTGTCCCACTTGTTGTTGATTCTTCACAAAAAATTACAGTTTTATATCTTTATGTTTGAAGCCTGAAATGTGGCAAAAGGTCGCAAAGTTCAAAGGGGCCGAATACTTTCGCAAGGCACTGTATATGCCAGGATAAATTTAGCTTGATGAGTTGTAAGCAGGCCATTAGCTAACTATTTTAGGAATGGTAAAGGTGACATCGTTTATGTAACATCACTGCATGTATGTAGGTTAGTGTTACTTAAAGGGGAAGGTTAAATGTTATTTGGATTACAGGACAAGGTCTATGTCCTTCAACTGTGCTTCTAGAATTCTGATATTTCATGAACGTGCTATAAATATCCTTTACTTCCTGATTTTGTCTTGGAATACACTGTACAACTACAGTATTTTATATAGAACAGGAAGAGACTTCTTTTCATGGCAAGTCCATCCCTGGGGGTATCTGGGTAGGAAGGCTGCAGTACAGAAGTCACTAAATGGATGTCTCTGAACAAGTGACTGAGTTTGTCGAGGTTCTCTTAACGGAATAGCATCACGTGACCAGTGGGACCGTGGGACAGTGACTGCATCCTATCAGAATCAGTCGCTGTTCAGGTATTCTGACATTTGTGGGTGCTGCAGCTGTCAAAATATAATAGCCAGCAGAAGAAATTCTTTCATCCACTCTGATTAGCATGGCTAAAGGAATCCATTAGATTTCTCTTGTTCAGCCTATAGAGGAAACTGTGATGTAATGGAGGGATTCTGATGTGATAGGGGAGCGGATTCTGATGTAAGGGGAGACTTTTGTGCAAAGGCGGGACTCTAGTGTGATAAAGTGACCCAAATGTGAAGGGTGATGCTAATGTGAAGGGGGCTGTCTAATGTAATGGAGGGACTCTGAAGTAATGGGGGACTCTGAAGCCAAAGGGAGACTCTAATGTGAAAGGTGGAACTCAGATGTAATGAGGGACCCTGATGTGATGGGGGGGGGCTCTAATGTGAAAGGAGAACTCTGATGTAATGAAGGGAATCTGATTTGAAGGGGGCCACTAGTGTGACGGGGGGAACTCTTATGTGAAGGCGGGACTCTGATGTGATGGGGGGACTGTGAAAATAGAACACTGAGGTAAAGGGGAGACTCTGAAATAATGAATGATTATGAAGTGAAGGAGGGGGTAATGATGTAAAGGGAGACCACTAATATGAAGGGGACTTTCATGAGAAGGGGAGCTCTGATGTAATGAAGGACTCTGATCCGATGGGGGGACTCTGATATGTTGAGAAGATTCTGATGTAATGAAGGGAATCTGATGTGAAGGGAGGGCACTTGGGTCATGGGTGGACTCTGATGTTAAGGGGCTCTGTACTATGACAGAGTGAATCTGATGTAAAGGGGGGACTCTAGTGTAACAGCAGGCCTCCAATGTGAATGGGAGACTCTAATGTGAAGGGGGGACTCTTATGTGAAAGTAGAACACTGAGGTAAAGGGGATACTCTGAAATAATAAATGATTATGATTTGAAGGAGGGAGTAATGGTGTAAAGGGGTAACTCTAATGTGAAGGGGGCTTTTCATGAGAAGAGGAGCTCTGATGTAATGTAGGACTCTGATCTAATCAGGGGACTCTGATATGTAAAGAAGACTCTGATGTAATGAAGCCTGACTGATGTAGTGAAGGAGGGGTATGGATGTCAAGGTGGAACTCTGATGTACAGTGGGGGACTGATATGAAACGGAGACTCTGGTGTAATGGAGAAACACTGATATATTGGGGGCTTTGGCATGATGGGGAGGACTCTGCCTCCCACCCTCTGTCACAATGCTGCAGCCATGGTGAATATTTTAATTTAGAACTCTGTTTGCGAAGGGGGAACTTGGGACTCTGGTGTGAAAGGGGACTGACTGATATGGTTGGGCTGGCTCTAATTTGATAGGAGCGAACTCTAAAGTGAGGGGGGAACTCTGATATGTAGGGGGGAGGGTTCTAATATTAAGGGGGGCTAGGGTGACTCTGATGTATTGGGGCTGCTCTGATGGCCGGGTGCGTGTGCGTCACTTACCTGGGGCAGAGATGGCACCAGGATGCGGTAAGAGAAGGCAAGTCAGCAGAGGCAGTGTTATGTTTTGGGCAATGTTCTGCTAGGAAACCTTGGGTCCTGCCATTCATGGGGGTGTTACTTTGGTGTCCATGCCTCAATGGGTCAGGGCTGTTTTATCAAAAGGGGGCATAATATGTAATATTACGTAGGAGGCCATAATGTTATGGCTGATCGGTGTATTTCCATAGAAACCGCGCATCATATCTCAAACATGAGAAAACGTATATATTTGACATTGGATTCAAAAATGAAACATAAAAATAAATGTCAAAGCATAAACAATATTAAAAATAATAATACTCCACACTGTGTATAAAGTGCTATGGGCAACCATAAAAAGTGTTTGTATGCTGTGCTATTATCATACATATGGTTAAAAACCTGCTCCAACAAATACAGTTACACTGTACAGGTGTTGCTCCAGCAAATCTTGTGCTCTGTTTGCAAAAAATGTTTATGTAGTTCCAATTCCCCACATGGGAACTATAGTGAAAAGTGTCCTTGTATAAAAAGTGAATCCAAAGTGCATGTGCATCATCACCGTGCTCTACACAAAAGATTGGCTGCTTACCAGATGAAATGATCCCACTAATGCTATCAAGGCTGTGATGAAGTCCACATTTGGTGGACCTGCCCCATAACACAATGCTTCTGGGCAGATGTGTAAAAAAATGATCTCAACTCCAATGGCAATTCAACTGCCTCCGGATCCTCTTTCAGCCTAAAGCCCCGTACACACGTACCGATTGTCAGCTGTAAATATTCGGCCGACCACCGATCGGCCGATTGTAGGCTTGTTAGTATGATGCTTCCGACAGCCGACAGCGCATTTTCGGCCGAACAGAATCTGTCGTGCAGGCATTAAAATTTTTGTTGGCCAACACCAGAACGGCCGATTGTTCGCCAGTCAGTACAGATTTCGGCCGACAGACAGCAGATTTGCAAGACTGGGCATGCTCAGAAAAGAAAAAAGACAAGGAAAGTTAACCATCACATGACATCACTTCTGCAGTCGGCTGTTGTTGGCCGACAAAATTCGTGTGCAGTCTTTTGCAGTTTTCAACAGACACGACAGCCCTGGACAAAAGACGGCCGATCGTTCGGCCGACGATCGGTACGTGTGTACGGGGCTTTACTGAACCTAAGACCTCACAGCTTAACACAGGTCCAACACAAATTATTCCTCCAGGTGGCCACAGCCACCAAGCAAACCATCACAAAAGCCTGGAAGACTTGCTCTCTTAAACACATCCCCCACAAAATGATGATTAGCCAATAAGGTAAAATGTGACCATCCTGGGGTTCAGGAACCCATTGCTCAGGCCTCTAGGGAGGTGCCCAGAGGTCTCCTAGTACTCTACGCTAGTAGGCGCCATGGGATCCAGGAATCAAGCACGTGCCTGGTGCCTCCTAGTGGTAAAGAAAAAAATAGAAGGAAGATGGAGGAGGAAGGGGCAGGAAAAAATAAAGGGGGGGAAAGAGGGGGTCCGGAGTGTCTGACCATGGTCTTGTACGTAAGGGAGCCAAATCAGGTTTGAGTGAAAAGCACAAGGAGATGTCATGGAAGTAGGAGGGTGTCACCAAATTGAGTAGGGAGAAAGTGGAGCACCCAGGATTTCCATCATTTGGTGTAAAATTTGATCTTGTCCAATAGAATGGCCTTCAAATTAGCATGGATCATAGCTTTTGTGACTCTGTTTTTAGGTTCCATAGTGTTAACCTCCCTGGCGGTATGATTATGTCAGGAATTATGGAACAAAAAATAACCCCTGAGGATTGGGACTTTCAACGGCAAGAACCAGGACTTGAGTATGAAAATATATAAATTTTATTACACGTATTACAAAGATGAAACATACATAATCACACATAAAATATATAATAAAAACAAGGTCATAGATACGTCTTGGAACCAAGAGGGTCTGAGGTGTCTGGATCGGACTAGACGCGTTTCGGTCCAATTGCCTTTCTCGATAGTCCAGAGAACACCAGAGCTCAGACAGATATGTAAGACCTCTGTGGAATCCAGGACGTGAGACCAAAGGGATGGGCCTTGGAAGACGGGGGCGTGGCTGACTTCCGGGATGTGAGGAGCTTCTTCTCCTAGCTCCGCTGCCGATCGATTCTCCTGTACCTAATCCTTTGCCATCCGGGCTTTGTTTCGCTGTCTACTTACCTCCCTCGGCTCCCTGATCACTCCTGCATCCGTCAGATATGGTGAAGTACGGCAGGGACAGGCCGGTGTCCCCGGAGGATCGCGATCCGGATCCCTCGGCGCAGGTCCAAGATGGCGCCCGATCCTCTCACGCTGCCGGGACCTCCGCTGCAGCTGCTCACGCATCCTGGATGGGAGACAGTCCTGAATGGCCTGCGCTGTCACCGAGTGCCCACACCGCTGCAGAACCTGTGGGACCACGCATATCCCAGGTACCTGAGCCCACCCTATCGCAAATAATGGATGCCATAAAAATGTGCCAGACCTCCCTTACATCCCAGATTGATGCTCTTAGGGTGGACTTCTCCCTCCTTAAAGACGATGTCCACAAGCTCAGGCAGAGGGTCACCACTGCAGAACAACGTATAAGCTCCGTAGAGGACGATGTATTCCCTCTCCCTGCAGCACTTAGAGGCATACAGGCGGAGCAGAAGGCCCAGGCGGCTAAGTTAGGGGACATGGAGGACCGCCTGCGGCGCAATAATCTGCGATTCCTGGGCTTCCCGGAGGGAGCTGAAGGCAGAAATCCTGAGGCCTTTGTAGAATCCTGGCTGAAACAGGCGCTGGGCCCTGATTCCTTCTCCCCACTGTTTGCTGTTGAGCGGGCTCATAGGGTCCCCTTTAAGGCCCCTGCACCGGGAGCTAGGCCCCGACCCTTGCTGGCAAGGATCCTTCACTACAGGGATAGAGATGCGGCTCTGAGGAAGGCCAGGGAACTACCGGATCTCCGCTTTGACAATGCTGTCATTACTATCTTTCCGGATTTCTCAGCGGGCACGCAAAAACAGAGAGCAGCATTTGTGCATGTCAAGAAACGTCTCAGGGAGCGGCAGCTACCTTACAGTATGTTGTATCCTGCTAAATTGCGTGTGGTGTGTGGAGGCAAGACGCAATTCTTCCTGGATCCTGCGGATGCTGCTCAATGGCTGGACTCCTTGGGCAGGGGCTGAGGACTTTGCTGAGTGGGGTATTCTTTTTTCCTGATATCTCTCCGGATGCTGAGCCTGTCGCAAGGTTGGGGATACCCTTCTTTTTGTGCCTTGGATTATTACCCGTCTCCTCTTCTTTACATGTGGGAGGTGTACTCCTGATTCCCCTTCCCGGATGGTAACCTCTATGTGGTGTGACTGTATGGTGGCATTCTAGGAACGTTACTTAGGTTCGGTTCTCCACTAGCTCTACTGACTTGGTTTGGTTTGGGGTTCAGGCTCGGGCATGTTGGGGCTTCGGGCAGGGTGGGGGGATGGGGACTTTTTGTTTTTTTGTTTCTTTGGGACTGGTTTATACCCTTCACGGATGCTTCCTGCGCTCCTTACCTTCTGTCTACAGACGCTTCCTACGGCGGTTGATGCGCTGCCCCCTGTTGCCCGGTTTTTGGGGGACCTCATCAGCGTGGGACTGTCCTCTTTTTTCTTACCATGGCTGTGGACAAATTAACTGTGCTCTCCTGGAACGTTAGGGGGCTTAACGATAAAGTGAAACGGGCCCTGGTTTTTAATTACTTACAGAAATATACCCCTCAGATTGTATTTTTACAGGAAACACATTTGACTGGGTCTAAGGTTCTTGCCCTTAAGCGGGCGTTTGTGGCGCATGGCTTCCACTCCATGTTTTCCACACACGCCAGGGGGGTATCAATCCTGGTGACTCGTTCACTTCGGTGCCTGGTGAAACGGGTTGTTACCGATCTATATGGGCGATATGTTATCGTTTTATTGCAAATTGAGAATGTGGTGTATACTTTCTTGTCTGTTTATATCCCGCCCCCATTTACACTAGCCTTCTGGGACAAGGTAATGGCCCAATTGCTGCGGGTGGCCGAAGGGCCTTTGCTGATTGCGGGTGATTTTAATGCAGTGATGTCCCCTGCGATGGATAGGTATCCTGGCGATGTGTCGGCTTCTTCCTCTCTTGCGGCTTCAGTCGACAAGTATCAGTTGGTGGACTGCTGGAGGTGGAGGAACCCGACCGCTAGAGAATATTCCTGTTACTCGGCCTCTTATAAAACCCTCTCCAGGTTGGATATATGTTTGGTCTCCCCGGACTTGCTCCCGAGACTAATTTCCGTCTCCTACTTGCCTAGGGCCGTCTCGGACCATTCTCCTTTGCTTATTACAATTGGCCTCTCTTCCTCAATCGGTTACAAACTGTGGAGGTTGAGCCCTCAGTGGCTCAACGAGGAAATCTTTTTCAATATCACTGAGAAGGAGATGGCTCATTTCTGGCTGGTCAATCAGGAGACGGCCTCTGGCGCTATGGTGTGGGATGCCTTCAAGGCTACCATGCGGGGCTCAGTGTCCGGGGTGATTAAGCAACTCAGGGAGGATAGGGCCTGGAGGGTGGAGTCTCTCCAGTCGGAGGCGACTAAGGCTGAATTGGAATATATTAAAAACCCTTCATCTGAGAACTATTCTGTGTGGCGGGACAGTGCTCGGCAGCTGGATCTCATTTTAGTGGAAAAGACTCAGAAAAAATTACTCTATCAAAAGCAGCGGGTGTTTGAATATGGCGATAAGAATAGTAAGATTCTGGCGTATCTCTCTCGTTCTGAGCACCCGGTCACGGCTATTGCCAGTGTTTACGATGCCCAGCATCGGCGGTGCACGGAGGGCACGGAGATAGTGGGAGCCTTTCTAGATTTTTTTAAGTCCTTGTACTCCTCAAGAGCCTCCTACTCTCAAGAGGAACTGGACTCCTACCTACGGGACATCCCGATGGAGACGCTTGGGGTGGAGGATAGTGTGTCGCTTGAGGGCCCTATTACTGCTGAGGAGATCGCGGCTGCGATTTCCTCTTTTGCGGCTAATAAGACACCGGGGATGGACGGGTTTCCAATTGAGTGGTACAGAGCCTACTCGGGGACTCTAATCCCCCGACTATCCAAGGTTTATGCTGCAGCTTTTGAGACTGGGAAGCTCCCACCGTCCCTTCGGGAGGCCCTGATAGTGTTGATACCCAAGCCAGGTAAGGACCCGATGTACTGCGAGTCTTATAGGCCTATATCCCTGATCAATGCTGACGTCAAAATTATGGCAAAGGTTTTGGCCCGTAGGGTGAATAACGTTGTCTCTAAGATTATTCACTCCGACCAAACTGGATTTATTCCAGGCCGCTCTACGGCGATAAACCTGCGTCGTCTCTTCATCAACCTACAGGCTCCACCCTCTGGAGTGGACACCAGACTGATATTATCCTTAGATGCTCATAAAGCATTTGACTCGGTGGAGTGGCCCTATTTATTCGCAGTGCTGGGCAGGATGGGATTTGGTCCAAAATTTATTAGATGGGTGCGGTTACTCTATGACTCGCCAGTGGCGCGCTTGCGTGTCAACAACAGGGTTACTGAACAATTTCCGGTGTCCCGTGGCACTAGGCAGGGGTGCCCATTGTCCCCCCTGCTGTTTGCCCTGGCCCTGGAACCACTGGCCAACTTGCTTAGGCGTGATGAGAGGATACGTGGTTGCAGGGTGGGGGAGCTGGAAGAGAAAACATCTCTATATGCCGATGACATGCTGCTTTATCTGGCTGACTCCCGGGAGTCCCTGGATGCTGCCCTGGAGGTGATAGAATCCTTCGGGCGATTCTCGGGATTCCAGGTTAACTGGGATAAGTCGGTGGCGTTCCCCCTCGACCCTACTCGGGCACCTGACCTAGTGCTTCCACGTAGCCTCCAGGTGGTGACTAAATTTCGATACCTGGGTGTGGTCATTCAGCAACCGGTGGGCATGTACGTTGACAACAATATTACTCCACTGATACAACGGTTGAAACAAACCTTGGTCACCTGGAGCAAGTTGCCCCTCAACCTGATGGGTAGAATCAATATATTTAAAATGATCTATCTGCCCCGCTTCCTCTATCTTTTTTGGCAGGCACCGGTGTACCTTCCCAAGCGGTTCTTTGCAAGCATTGAATCCATACTGATCTCTTTTCTCTGGGGTGGGAAGCCGGCGCGGATCTCGTTCAGCACGCTAAAACTCCCCGCTCACGCTGGGGGTCTGGCGGCTCCTGATCTGCAGGCTTACTACTTGGCTGCTCAATTGACACATGTCCATGCGTGGTTCTTCCCGGACCTGCCGAACGCAGCGGTCACCACGTCGGCAGCGGTGATGGGCTCCTATGAGGCACTCCTTAATTCACTATATAGGAATGGTCCTTACCCGAGGGAGGGTGCCGCTATCCTTAGATTATCCTACAAAATTGTGCATATTTGTAATGTTAGAATGGGGGGTTCTTCCTTCAACAGATCCCCTAATGCTCCTATCTGGTTTAACCCGGGACTGCCAGATTTGCATAAGTTGGATTCCTCTAGGAGGTGGGCGGGATTTGACTTAAAATATGCCCACCAACTGTTTGTGAATCAGACCTTTAAGTCCTTTGCTGAGCTGAGGATGGAGCTGGGGATTCCCTTGACGTGCTGGTTTCTGTATCAGCAACTTCGACACGCAGTGGCGGCCCAATTTGGTCTTCGGGGGGTCCACCTGGCTCCGACTCGGTTGGAAAAGGAATTGATGAATCCCGACCACACTAAACTCATCTCTCGACTGTATGGGTTGACTCTTGACCAGGGTGAGGGGAGGATGGGGTCCCTTCGGGCAAAATGGCAGGCCGATATACCTCAATTGGAACTGGCGGACTGGGATGATTTGCTCAGTGCCCAGTTCCATGGATTGATAGCTGCGGGGGACAGGGTTATTCAACTGAATTATTTACATAGAATTTACTATACTCCCTGCCGTCTCTTTGCGATGGGAAGGCTTGCCTCCCCATTGTGTTTCCGCTGCCAGGAAGTTAGGGGGGACTTCTTTCACATGGTCTGGTTATGTCCGCTGATTCAGTCCTTCTGGAAGGGGGTATGTACCTTTATTGCGGAAAAATTGGCACTGCCGAATATTCTCGCGCCGGACAGATGCCTACTTGGCAATCTGGGGGAGGAGGGTATTCGGCAGTCCCAGAGGACTCTGTTGTGTATACTTTTTTTCTATGCCAAGAAATTGATTGCCCTGAGATGGAAACAGGACGCTCCGCCTACGGTGGCAGCCTGGGTGGAACTGGTCAACAATGCTCTTCCTATGTATAAATTAACATATCTGGCTAGGGGTTCCAAGAAAAAATTTGCTAAGGTATGGTCCTCCTGGATGGACTCGGTTCTAGGGTCCAGAGAGGTCTAAACTTCTGAGACGCTATGTGACTGTCTGTCAAACTTATTGCTCCGCCTTGGGGACGTTTTGTTTTTCTTTTTTCACCTATTGGGTGCCCGGGGCTGGGAGGGGGGTGGTGCTTCTTCCATATGGTGGGTTGCATATTTGCTGATGTGATAGGAGTGCATTCTGTGAAGGGTTTTGTTTGTTTAAAAAAAAAAAAAAAAAAAAAAAAAAAAAAAAAAAACTTTTTGAATATCATCCTACGAAGTTTCTGGTTGGTGCGGGAGAGGCGGGGTGGGGGCAGTCAATTGAGGTTGCTATATGTGCGCTACTGTGGTTGATGTTACTTGCCTTACTACCCTGTACTTCTGTCTGTATGATTTTTGGATGTGCATTATTTCTTTCTTGGTTGTACTTTCTGGTTTATATCGGACTGTTGTCTGTGTTTTATGTTTATTAATAAAAATACCTTTAAAAAAAAAAAAAGGGATGGGCCTTGGTGGATGAGAAAAAGGCCTTTTTCTCATCCACCAAGGCCCATCCCTTTGGTCTCACGTCCTGGATTCCACAGAGGTCTTACATATCTGTCTGAGCTCTGGTGTTCTCTGGACTATCGAGAAAGGCAATTGGACCGAAACGCGTCTAGTCCGATCCAGACACCTCAGACCCTCTTGGTTCCAAGACGTATCTATGACCTTGTTTTTATTATATATTTTATGTGTGATTATGTATGTTTCATCTTTGTAATACGTGTAATAAAATTTATATATTTTCATACTCAAGTCCTGGTTCTTGCCGTTGAAAGTCCCAATCCTCAGGGGTTATTTTTTGTTCCATATTCATTAGGGATGTTGGCAAGATTCCAGGTTTAAAACACAGAATCCGAATTTATCTTTTCTGATGTCAGGAATTATGTACCAAAAGCGGTACAATTTTTTTCATGGAAATTTGGCGTTATGTATTATAGGCCTACAATTCTTAGTAATTACTGACTTAAACCTGACCAAAACAAGACTCTAGTAGACATCCCAGATGTGATAAATTTGAAACACAAATGCATGAATTATAATCTAATCAATAATATAATTTTATTATATAATATATAATATATATAATAAAATTATATTATTGATTAGATTATAATTCATGAGTTATATATTATATATATATATATGCGTGTGTGTGTGTGTATATATATATATATATATATATATATATATACATATATATAAATATATATATATATATATATATATATATATATATATACATATATACACATATATACATATATATATATATATATATATATATATATATATATATATATACATATATATATATATATATATGCATATATATATATATATATATATATAAAATATAAAATGTGTTTGTGTTTGTGTTTTGTGCAACGTTTTGAATTTCCCTCCCTAGTTCCGCTCCCATGCAGCATTGCTGCTGCAGGTAACGGAACTAGGAAGTCATCACACCGACGGACGAGCGGCGGGGATCTCGGCTGGCGGTCACAGCAATGAGAGATCATCGCTGGATCGCCAGGAGAAGGTAAGAGACACCGCTGCGCTCTCTGCACATCCACCCCGAGCGTGACTCGGGGATACCGATCCTGGACTAAAAAATCCACCCCGAGTCACGCTCGCGATTACCGCCAGGGAGGCTAACCTCTTTATGCAACATCAGCTTCCATAGGGTCTCTGATGTAGTAATCTGAAAGCGACGTCACTTCTGGTTTACTTGGCAGCCAACGGCGCCAATTTTGAAAAAGGTATTTAAAAATGCTGATTTTGGTGTTTTGAATACTTTGACATGCTGGGAAGGGTTTGGGGTCCTATAGATCCCCGATCCGTTCATAAAGAGTACCTGTCACTACCTATTACTGTCACAAGGGATGTTTACATTTCTTGTAAGAGCAATAAAAGTGATCAGATTAACAGAGTAAAAATAGAAAAAAATGAAATAAGAAAAAAAAAAGTTTTTAAAGCGCCCCTTTACTCGCGTGCTCGCGCATCAAACAAAACGCATACGTAAGTAGCGCCCGCCAATGTAAACAGTGTTTAAATCACACATGTGAGGTATCGCCACGATTGTTAGAGCAAGAGAAATAATTCTAGCAAAAGACCTCCTCTGTAACTTGAAACAGGTAACCGTTAAAAATGTTTAAAACGTTGCCCATGGAGATTTTGAAGTACTGTAGTTTGTCACCATTCCACGAGTGCGTGCAATTTTAAAGCATAACAGGTTAGGTATCTATTTTAGGTATCTATTTCCTCAGCGTAACATCATCTTTAATAATATACAAAAATTGGGCTAACTTTCCTGTTTATTTTTTATTTTTTTTTTAATTCAGTGAAGTGTATCTGTTTACAAAAAAATTGTGTCTAAAAGACCGATGCGCAAATACTGTGTGACATAAAATATTGCAATGCCCACCATTTTATTCTCTAGGGTCTTTGCTAAAAAAATTATATATAATGTTTCAGGGTTCTAAGTAATTTTCTAGTAAAAAATACCCATTTTAACTTGTAAAGAAAAAGTGTCAGAAATAGGCTTGGTCTTGAAGTGGTTAAAGTATAACTTAACCACTTGCCGACTGCTCACAGTATATTTACTGCGGCAGTCAGCCCCTCACAGGCAGAGCGACGTAGGTCTACGTCGCTAGCCTGTGAGGCTCTGGGGAGCGAGCGAGCGCGCGCTGCCAGAGGAGCGCTCCCGCGCGGTTACGGACCCCCCCGCGCGTGTGACCGGCGGACCCGATGTCCGACGGTCACTCGGCGATCGTCGGGGGAGAGGGAGAAAGGCAGGCGGCTAGTGTAAACAAGCCGCCTGTCATTCTCCCCTGTGTAGAAACAATGATCATACGGTTCTACTATGTAGGACCGTTGATCATTGTTCCTACACCTCAAGCCACAGCCAATCACAGTTAGAATCACACCCCTAGGGACACACACCACCCCTCCCTCTCAAATAAGGTTAACCCCTTCACTGCCAGTGTAATTTTACAGTAACAGTGCATATGTATAGCACTGATTACTGTAGAAATGTCACTGGTAACCCCAAAAGTGTCAAAATGTCAGTCAAGGGCCCGATCTGTCCGCCGCAATGTCGAAGTACCGCAAAAAAAACGCAGATCGCCACCATTACGCGTTAAAAAAAAAACAACAAAAATGACAAAAATCTTTCCCTTTGTTAGTAAATGCGATAACTTTTGCGCAAACCAATACGCTTTTTGCGATTTTTTTTACCAAACATAGGTAGCATAAAACAAATTGGCCGAAAATGTTAAAAAATTTTGATTTTTACATTTTTTTGGGGGGGATTTCATATAAAAAATGTGAAAATATTGTTATTTTTGCAAAATTGACGCTCTTTTTTGTTTATAGCGCATGATCAAAAAATCGCGCAGGTGATCAAATACCACCAAAAGAAAGCTCTGTTTGTGGGAAAAAAGGACGTCAAATTTGTTTAGGTACAGTTTCGCACGACCGCGCAATTGTCCGTTAAAGTCACGCAGTGCCGAATCGCAAAATACCCCCTGGTCAGGAAGGGGGTAAAATCTTCCGTGGCTAAGTGGTTAAGGCAAACCTTTTTTTTATGTTTTGGATGGAGGGGAGAGTAATTAGAACACCTGTCAGTTTTTTTTGCTGCCTGTATCCCTGCCATAGAGATTCAACCTCTCTCTTTGTCCTGTATAACATTATCATTGAAAGCAAAAGAAAATCACACATTTTGGGTTGGGGAGGGGAGATCTTCAAAAGGGTACACTAGTTCCAGTGACCTGGGGTCCCCAACAAATTCCCTTAATTTGCAGGGATTTCCTCTCACTTCCTGTTCTGACTATGGGACATGAACTGAAGGTAAATCTCCCCTTTGGGACAAAGAGGGCAAAAATAAACCTTAGAGGGGGTTATAACCCTCTCTTACTCTATCCAAAATGAATAAAGTTTTGCCTTTAGTTTTACTTTAAATGTGCTCAATGTATGATTTCACTTTGGTTATTGACTTAGGCCCCTTTCACATGGGCTTTCCGATCCGGTCCGCCTGTCAGTTTTTCAGGCGGACCTGATTGGATGCTCCATGCACCTCTATGGAGCAGCGGATGTCAGCGGTGACATGTCCGCTGACACCCGCTGCTATCTGTTGCGATCCCGTCCATGAAATCCAGATGGATTAAAACCCTATTTTCCATCCGTCTGGAGGATTGGATAGGATTGGATGAAAATGGACAGGCGGTCAGTTTTCATCTGATCTCCCTTAGAGGAGAGTGGGAATCGGACAGGTCTGTCTCTGCAAAGTAAACAGAGACGGAGCTGTCATCCGCCTGCACATTGGGGATCGGCGGATCGATCCCCGCTGAGCAAAACGGACTCCGCTGGGTGAAAAGCCTGTATGAATAATAACAACAAACTGTACGTTAAAGTAATGTACTTTATTTATGGCACACAGACATCACATTAGTGCTCTGAACAGCATCAAGTCAAAATTACTGTCATGGCGTCCTTTTTGTTCATAATCTCTCATTTTTAAGATATTAGATACTCTGAAAATATTTACAGTGCCAAAAAATGTTGTCCTTGCTTTAAAATGTATATATATCATTTGAAAATATAATATATATTAATTGAAGGTTTATTTGTATTATGTTTGCTATTAGTATGTCTTGCGGTACAGCACAAAATTTAGAAAAACACTGTAGAGGTGGAATTGCGTGGAACTCGTTCTGCCCTTCCATTTATTCAACTCCTTTCATAAACTCCAGGAATTCTGTAAAACATACAAATGCATTAACATTATTAAAAGGTTTAAAAGCATAAATAAAGCACTTAACGTTTAACAACCTTCGGGGGACAGCTTTACATTAAATCCGTAGGTCATAGGAGAGAGGGCGGGAGGGTGGGGGATGTTGCCCTTTTGAGTGATGCAGGTTTTCAGAGAGCAGAGACCTTACACAGGCTGACATTGGGAATAATGAGATATTTTAATGAAATGTGTTTACTTGGTAAAATATATATTTTAGTGAGGAAGGAAGGATATTTCCTAGTTAAAAACCATTTTTGTTGTGCCGCATTCTTTTATTGTAGCATCACAGAGGAAAAACCTTCACTGCATTTATTATGTATGTGTCAAACAAATCATTTTAGTTTATTCTGTCATTTGAACATTTTCTTGATTGTTGACATTCAACATCAATTGTGCCACAACAAAACAGATTGCTCCATCAAGCAAAAAAAACAAAAAACAAACAAAAAAAATAACTAAGAATGTTTCAAGAATTTAAAGGATGGTAATAAATGATATAAGATTTACAATCTGTTACTTCTGTTTGTACATATGTAATTTTCCAGTGGCAAGCTTAGCAAAATGACAAACATTTTAAAGAGTTCTGTAGATTTTTCTTTTGGTATGCAGAACATAAAAAAAAACAACAACATATCATGTATTTGGCCACAGCATCGACAGTTGCTAAGCAACTAAGACCTCCCCTCGTGATTTGGGGAAATTATATATAATTATGATTACATAAAGCGAATATGCAAAAGATGAACGTGTTTGGCTTTTGTACAATTTTATATACTTTTGGGTTACAATTTAAAAAGAAAAAGAAAGTTTCATAGCATTTCCATCATAAGTTTGTATTACTGAAAGTGGTGGTAAAGTCAGAAGGTTTTTTTGATCTTAATGCATTATATGCATTAAGATAAAATCTCTTCTGCGTGCAGCAGCTCCCCCTCAGACCCCCAAATACTTACCTGAGCCCATCTTGATCCAGCGATGTTGCAGGGGTGTCTTGCCTGCCCGGGACTCTCACTGCTCATTGGTTGAGACAGCAGTGTGATGCCATTGTCTCCCGCTGCTGTCAATCAAAGTCAGTGAGCCAATGAGGAGAGAGAGGGGGTGGGGGCGAACCACAGACCTGTGTCTGAATGGACACACGGAGCTGCGGCTCACCTCGGGTGCCCCATAGCATAGTGAACCATAGTGAATAGAGTGAGTTAAAGTGCATTTATTCCTTGTATATGTAAAGCCAAAACCTTATTTGAATTTGGACTGAGTAGTGAAGGTAGTAAATGTCAGATTTCTCTTAATTTCCTCCAAGGTGGAGGGAGTCCTACTATATGCTAACGAAGCCCCCAATCTGCAATAATTTCAGCACACTATAAGACTCCACTTATACTTACATTAGAGTCCTACCTTTCCTTTTTACACTTATAAGCCCTGATGAAGGAGTGTTAAAGCCCACAAAAAAGTATTGCATGTATAATTCTACCATTACCCCAATATGAAGTATTTTTAAATCTTCTTGGACTCTATGATTTGACACTTTTATTACATTTTCTAAATCTGGACACTTTGGGGTTGATATACTAAAACTGGAGAGTGCAAAATCTGGTGCAGCTGCATTTAAATGAATCAGCTTCTAACTCTGGTTGTTCACTTAAGCTTTGACAAAAAAACAAAAAAATCTGGAAGCTGATTCTATGCAGTGCTGCACTAGATTTTGGACTCTCCAGTTTTAGTAAAAAAAAAAAAACCCTATGTGAAGTGGCCTTTTGGGTCCCTTGGGTTGTAAAAGCTACCTAAAGCTGAATACACACTATCCAACTTTTGTGGTTAGATTTCCTTCAGATTTACCTTTTCTATGTAGTGCAAGGGCCTGCCAGATTGCATACAAATTGAAAGTGTTTAGGTTTGACATCATATTATATGGTTTTGGTAAGTCTGAAGGAAAAAGTCTTCAGAAAATCTTATAGTGTGTATGGCCCATAACCAGAGCCATTAAGTTCAGTTTTGAATTTGGTTATATTAGATACCAATAATGGAAGACCCACCACCCCATACCTATACCTCAGCAATAAAAACCTGACAAAGAGTTTTACCCCTTTCATATTTTTTCCCAGACTAAAAGTTTTGGCATTGCATACAATACATACACATTACATTGCATAACCTATTTTCATCTGGACAGTATTGTCTCACAAATGATGCTCCTGGCACAAAAACAAATGAAAATAATAACACTATGCCCATGTTCCAACCTGAAAAACGACTCACCATCGTAGTCAATTCTGTCATCATTATTTTTATCTCCATCTATCATCAGTTCCTCAATGTCATCATCTGTGATGGTCTCTCCGGTTGCTTCCAACATACCCTTCAACTCTTCCAGGTCTATGTAACCATCAGCATTCCTATAAAAGTTGAGGTTTCCATGTTAAAAAGTGTGCATCTAATTTTTTTGATAGATGAATGTTTAATTGACATAAAATATACGGTGAAACATAATTAGTTTTATGGACAAGTAACCTACCTTATATTGATTTGCACAGCCATACAAAAAAAGTTCCTTAGAAGTAACAAGGTTTAGATGTACCATTTCTATGAGCACAAAAAGGGTCTTTCATTTTTGTGCGGGTCAAATGGGAATCGAGAATGTCAGTCCCCCAGGAGCCATCCATTCACACTGCAACCTTCTTTATGTATAATGCTGACTGCTACCCCTAACCAAGTCATTTTCAGTTTGTTACTTTTAATCTATGAAGATGTCACCTGTAAACATTTATAATTTATAGGTAATAAAAACTGTATAATTGCTACAGAAGTTATTTTAATTATAATAAAAATGATGCTTTTCTGTCCATATGAAGCAAGAAGTGATTTGTTAACACATAAACCATTTATGTTTTTACATTTCTTTTTCATAAAGACATTGCATCTATCTTTCTGTTAAAACAGTCTCATCGCATTTCCCAGCTTGCACAGAATTTGAATTCACATTATAGCCATTCCCTGCAATGTACTACAGTCAGTTTTCTTCTCTTTGAGAGATTTATTAGACAAGTCTGCACATGTAAAGGGGTACTGGGGGCTTGTGTATCCTTTTTATTACAAATTAGGCAGTACAATATAGGGCTTGTTCACACCAAAACATTGTGGTGTGGTGCAGTAAATTTAGTGAAGTACCACAACGTATAGTAACTCTAGTATGTATGCATTGATGTGGTGCAGTGCCATTAAAGCTGAAATTTAGTGATTTTGTTACGGGGGGGATACAGCACCATATGCATTAGGTGTATGTAATGCTGCGTATCCTATTACCTGCCGATGGCTGCTTTTGTGTCGCCGGCCAGATTATGCCCTGAGCATCTATCTTTTGGCACTTGGAATGTTAACATTAGTGGTTCCTAATCAGAAAAGTCGCAATGCTTGTCGACCCCTCTTGCCTCCTCCACCAATCGTAGAACTTGTCTTACTACACTCGCATGATGCATCAAGTTCTGTGTGGGGGAGTAGTTAAATGACATTATCTCCTCCACCCATTCATAGAATACTTTGAGAGTGTAATAAGATAGGCTTAATTAATGGCAGAGGAGGCAGGAGGGGGTGGATAAGCAGTGCAGCTTTCCTGATTAGGAGCCACGGCTTTTAACCTTCAAAGCTCCAGAGGACAGCTGCTTAGTGCAGTATCCATTGGCTGTAAAGGGAGCAAATTATGAGGAATTTTTGAGCAGAAGCAGCATCCTACAGGTAATGGGATACACACCACTACACATGCCTAATGTTTACTGCAGCATCCAAAAAGTACGTTTTTACTAAACTTCGGCTTTAATGTATCAATATACCTTTGCACCAAAACACATGTTTAACTTAAAGTGATACAAAAGTATAATTTTTTTTTTGTTATTCATAATCCTCAAATCCCACTCCATTCACAAAAGTTGATTAAAAATAGGCAGATGTGTCCTATAAAAGGTGACATCTCTATTTAGGACTGTATATAAATTGCTGTTAGGAACACAAGGGCACTTTAAATCCTTTGTCAGGTAATAATACATTTAGACTGTTGAACAAGTCCCAATTTCCAGTTATTTCCAAGTGGAATCACATTTCACGTTTATGTGTAGAAAGTGGCTAAAAATTAAATCTTGCTGTTCGACATCATCCTGTTTATATGAAAAGACAGTGAAATGAATATCCAATACTCCATGTGGTTGGTGTACTTCCATATCTCTAACAATAAAGAGATGTTGCAAGGATGACATTCAGTAAGTCCATAAAATATTTTTAGTGTCCCATGTGAGCTCATATGGGACATTGAAAAGAATTTATGGAGACCTGCGCAAAATTGCTTTAGTATTTAAGCATTGTACATGCGAATAAGCCACTGTGGATGGAAGTGTACACTTTACGTAATAAGTGCTTCTTTGGAATCATTTATTAACATCAGGGACATGCCAGCAATGAGTTTATAATATGCATTGTTCAATAACCTATATATATAAAACAACCTGATGAAGGGTTTAAAGGGGTTGATTTACTAAAGGCAAGTAGGCTGTACACTTTACAAGGATCAGTTTGTAAGGGGATTTCTCTTAGTTTAGTAAATGTAGTAGGAATTCAGTTCAAGAACTGTATACCTAATCATGTTTAAGGAAAATTAAGAAAAGTGTTCGGCCGCAGGCCAGTGTTTGTGGGAGGAGCTAGCGGGCTTTATAGCACCGCCCCTCCCCTACACCGGCCTGCTGCTGGGCGCTCGAGTCAGGTGTTCTGTTGTGTCACCTGATCGCCGCCGGAACTTCCGCCTTTGAGGTCCGGACTTCCGGGTAGGATCGTGGACGCTGCAAGCCATCTCCGCCGCCGCCGCCGGATCCTCCACCGCTGCCTACCGTCTCCTCTGCTCCCAGCGCCTCCTCCGCTGCCAGCCGGCCTGCGCCTCTTCCACTGCACCTGCCGCCACCAGCACCTCCACTACCGCCAGCTGCCCGCTGCATCTCCCCGCTGCTCAGCCGGGACCAGGTAAGCTTTGGGGTTGGGGGGGGGCGGCTGCCTACCTGCACACATTGCCTGCCTCTCAGTCAAGGCCACGGCATTCTCACTAGCACCACATTGCCTGCCTCCAGTTAGGTCTCGGCATCTCCTCCACAGGGGGGGGGGGCTTCTGGGCTTCTGGGCTTCCAGGCTCCTGTCCTGCTCATAGGACACTGTGTGATCCAGGGGGGGAAAGGGAAAAAAAAAAAAAAAAAAAAACATGAGGGAGGGCATTTGTTCTTTGCCATGCTTCACCCTCGCTGGGCATGTTATGCTAAGGGGGGGGGGGTTGGTCGGTCAGGCTCACCTGCCCGCCGGCCGTCCTCTCAATCAAGCAACCCCCCCCCCTTAGGGGCCTAGGCACCCCCAGGCACGGCCTGCGGGGGGGGCTCTTGGATTTAGGTCTAGGGTAGGTGGAGGGGCACTACACGCTCATGCACGCTCACATACCTACCCCTTTGGGTCATGAGGGAGGTTGATGGCAGGGTTGGGGGGGGGGGTCTCACATTCCACTAGGTTACATGTTCCCGTGCTGGCTCCCATTACATGCTATCTACACTGGGGGGGGTCGTGTGTCACTACATCTGGTTGACCGATTGCCTTATTCCTCCAGGTTCTCACCATGTCCTTCAACGCCGGCATCAGGTACTACTGCCGGGCTGCAGGTTTCTTCCTATGTGTTTTTCTCACAGCTCCGTATGCTGGTAGTCTTCTCTACGCACTCCAGCGTTGCCCATAGGCACTGCCAGGCCAGTCTCCCATCTCATTGGGCCTCCACACACATCTTAGTCACCGTCGGTATGCTCATACCGTTAGCCTAGGCCGGCCGGGTTCGCTTCGGGCACTCACCACACCTTCGGTATGTACCAGCAGGTGCCACCTGGTTCCTGTTGTTCCATTGCCACCTTCACCACCTCCGTGCCACACCCATGTCATTGTCCTTCGTGGGCACTGCTTCGCTGTCTACACCTCACTGTGTTGTACTTCATCATGTGTTGTCTCCCCTGTCAGCCCCCCCCCTCCCCGTAGGGTGAGCGAACTGGCTGTTAGGGTTCAGGTGATGGCCCTTACTCCCCCTTCATAGCCGGTCCCGCGAGGCCAACTTCCCAATCTCAACACGGAGATTCTTCGCCCCTCGGGCCAATCCATAGTTAGCGCCTCGCTTCACCCACCTCATGGGTTTATAGTTAGGGCCTCACCTGTCACGGCCACACGTTTGATTCTTTACTGTCACCGAGAGACCAACCTTCCCGCCACCACGCTAGTGGCTCATGCCCCACGTCCAAATCATAGGTAGAGTCTCTCACCTGCCGCTTGGCATCTAGCAGGGCCTCACCTGTCACGGGGTAGTTAAGTTTTTCGCCTCAAGGCACTAGCTAGCCAGCCAGTTTTTCTTGGGGCTCTTACGGTTGTTAATTGGACTTTGGTGTTCTATTTTTCTTTCGACAGCGTGCCTCTAGGAGCCATCTTGGATGAAGGATCATCCTCCCCCTCCACGCCGGCCAGACCCGGCACCCCAGTCAGATCTGGTACCCCCAGGGGTCATCGGAATCCGTCCCCGCTGGGCTCTTATGGATCCTGGACCATCCCGAAGATCTCGGCGGTCCTTCGCCAGAGGGGCATTCCGTTCCCAGCCACGGCTAGGAAGGCTGAACTGTTTAGGATCTTGACTGAGCACCCGGAAGATCCTGGACTGGGCACCAGCTCTCAGGGCTGTGGATCGGCCATGCAAGGAACTCTGGACTCCATCCTGTCTTCCCTGCAGTCAATCGGGGACAGACTGACGAAACTAGAGGACGCCAGTCCAGCTCACGGGGTTCCTCCTCCGCCCTTACCGGTGCAGGCTCCTGCCCCCGTTAGCGAACAGGGTAGGCCCCCAGTCCCCCTCTTACCCTCTGCTGCGGTATCTCCCATCATCACCCCGGCACACATGGTCCCCCCAGCCCTCCGTAAGGATATCCTGGAGGGAAAGGATGTTAACCTGGTAGCTCTCCTTATTGCCTCCCAAGATGTGGTAGAGAATAAGGTCTACAACTATGGGGATTTGTCCGTAGTGATGAAGGCCAGAGACCCCAGGCTAAATAAGAAGCTGACCATCCCTGAATTTGTCCTGGCTTTCGGGATTTACAGGGATGTGTTATGCTCTGTCTACCCACATCGTCGGGAGGAACTGGATCTTTATCTCCACAAGGTTGTGGATTTGGGCCATAAGTATGGGGGCTTTACCTTTTTACGACTTTCACAAGTCAGTTTCGGCCAAAGCAGCGGCTACCTTGGCACAATTCAATGTGCGGTTTGATTGGAGCCTTTTGGACACCGAACTTTTCTGCAGGCACTTTGCAGGTTTGGTGCCTCCCTCTTGCGCCACATGCTCATCCACCTCGCACTCTGCCAACCTTTGCCCCATGGAGACTGAGCCCTCCACGTCCGGGGTCCTGGGGGGGGCTGGCAGATCAGAGCAGCGTGGCTTAAGAGACAAACTGGGTCGCCCGATCATTTACTTAGGCAAAGCCCAGGTCTGTAATAATTTCAACGGTGGGGCGTGTAGTTTCAGTGCCTGCAGGCTGTTTCACGTTTGTTCTATCTGCTTCAGGGCTCACACCAAGTCCATGTGTCCATCAAGGCTCAATCCTAAACAATGACTGACCGAGGTCAAGATTGAGGTACTGGCTTTTTTCCTTCAGTCTCACCCATCTCCGCACCTGGTCGAGTATTTGGTGCAGGGGTTGACAGGGGGGTTCCACACGGGGTTGGTGTCTCTTCCCCCAGGGTCACTTGAATGCCCCAATCTACTATCTGCTAGGGAGGACCCGCTGTCAGTGGACCTTCTGATCAGAAAGGAAGTTCAGGCAGGGTTCATGCTAGGCCCCTTTCCCGTCCCCCCCTTCACCTCCTGGCGTACTAAACCCGTTGGCATCTCCACAAGCAAATACTCTAATAAAAAACGGTTAATCATTGACATGTCGGCTCCTCATTCCTCCAATAACCCTAGCCTGAATTCTCTTATCCCTTCTGCTGAGTTCTCTCTCTGCTATACCACCGTGGACAACGCCATCCAAGCCATTTTGGGGGCAGGCAGGGTCTGCATGGCTCAGCAAGACAGATATAGCCAACGCCTTCAAGCTGTTGCCCATTCACCCCTCTTTATGGCATGTTCACGGTGTTAAGTGGAGGGAGGAATATTATTTCGCCATCAGGCTCACATTCGGATCCAAAAGCAGTCCCAGGATTTTTGACACCTTTGCCGAGACGCTCTGCTGGCTTCTTCTGAATATCACCAGGTGCCCTACGGTTTTGCACTACCTGGACGACTTCTTGTTGATCGAACAGGGCAACTGCACGCCTGTCAGCTTGAGGAGCACTGTGGCCTTGTTTTCAACCTTAGGGGTCCCTCTGTCTCCAGGCAAGACGATTGGACCTGTCACCAGGTTAGATTTCTTGGGGATCACCCTGGATTCCAGCTCTATGCAGTCCAGCCTCCCTGGGGATAAGCTGAGGCGCATTCGGGAGGTGGTAGGCAGGTTCCTGGAAGTAGGGTCTTTTACGAGGAAAGATCTGCAGTCGTTGATTGGGTCATTGAATTTTGCCATGCGCATCATTCCCCAAGGCAGGTCATTCATCTCCCGTTTACTGTGTCTATTGCCAGGTCTTCCGGAGGGTGTTGTCACCCACTTGGATCCCCCAGCCAGGGCGGACCTGGCCATGTGGGTGGAGTTCCTGGAAAGGTGGAACGGCATTTCCATGTTTATCCCGCCTATCTCACCCCAGTCCCCTGTGTTTTGGACGGATGCAGCTGCTCACACGGGGTTCGCTGCCATCTTTGGGGATTCGTGGTTCAGGGATCATTGGCCGGCAGAGTCACTTGCCTTACCCGCTTTCCGGGAGACCTCGGCGTTGTTCGAGATATACCCTATAGTGGCAGCTGCTTTCACTTGGGGTAGGTGCTGGTCAGGGATGGCAGTTAAGTGTTTTAGCGACAATAAGGCAGCCTGTGACATCATTAACAAGGGCCGGTCTGCATCCCTGACCATCATGAGGTTGGTTCGCAGGCTGACTTTGTTAGCAGCCACCCACCAGTTTTTCCTCTATTGTGAACATATCCCGGGCCACTCCAACGCAGCTGCTGACGCCCTTTCCCGGTCTAAATTACAGGTGTTCTTCAACCTTCACCCAACGGCCGACAGATGCCCCACTCGGACCCCGAAGTTCGAAGATTTAATCCTGGACTAGCCCGGATTGTGGAGCATGGTCGGGAATTGGCCCGGATGGCGCTGTCATCTAATACCAGGAAGGCTTATGATCGAGCCATGTCCATCTTCCGGAGGTTTTCAGCGGAATTTGGGTTGCACGACCACTCAGTCCAGACGATGGTCGCCTTTGCAGCTTTTTGCCACCTCCAGCTGAAACTTTCTGCCAGCACCATCAAGCTGTACTTGTCGGGGGTTCAACATCACGTCCTGACGTACCAGCCGAATTCGTCTCCCTTTCTCAGGGCATATCCAGTAAAAAACCTTTTGAAGGGCATTGGCAAGGTGGATCGCCATACCCCGGTCAGGCGGTTGCCGATTGACGGGGAGAAATTCCGGGCTCTTTCTGATTTGCTGGACTCGGCCCCTTTTGAGCCCTTCACAAACTTAGTTGTAAAGACCGCCATGTACCTGGCCTTTTACGGCTTTCTCAGGCCCGGGGAGTTCACGGTGGCTTCCCAGTCTGAGGATCGCACCTGCCTCCTCAAACGGGACTTGGTCAAACGGGGAGATCACTACATCTTGACACTTCGGTGTTCTAAGACCAGGCAGGTAGGACACCCTTTGTCCATCCCTTTGTATCCATCGGGGAATGACTGGTGCCCTGTCAAGGTCCTGGACAATTACGCAGCTCGGACTCCGAGCTCGCCCAGCTACTCACCACTTTTCACGTTGCTGGGCATTCCCCTCACCACGTCTAAGTTCATATTTTACATCCGCACCTTATGTATCAGGCTGGGTTGGGACCCTGCAGCACATTCTGGCCACTCCTTTAGGATTGGAGCTGCGTCAGCTGCCTCCGGCAATAACACGCCAGGTCATATCATCAAAAGACTTGGTCGATGGGAATCTGATGCCTTTCAGATATATATTCCTCACCCCGAGAAGGAGTTGAGGTTAGCTTTTAGTAGGCTTTCAACATGAATTTGGGTTGTCAATAAAGTGTGTCATTTGCTTCCTTTTTTGCCCTCTTTATTTACAGGCCTACCCCCTTACGTCGGTTCTGGCACACCACACCGACTTTTCATATCAAGGGTATCCATCTTTTATTTACCGACCACAAGTGTTCGGCCGCAGGCCGGTGTTTGTGGGAGGAGCTAGCGGGCTTTATAGCACCGCCCCTCCCCTACACCGGCCTGCTGCTGGGCGCTCGAGTCACCCCACCCACCTTCACCCTTTTTTCCTGACCTCTAATCTTCGGGGGGCCCTCTTTATTTACAGGCCTACCCCCTTACGTCGGTTCTGGCACACCACACCGACTTTTCATATCAAGGGTATCCATCTTTTATTTACCGACCACAACACAGTATTTTTGCTTGTACATGATTGGATTGTGGAAGTTAACAGAGCTTACCTCTCTCGCTAAGTTCTGGGGAAAATTCTCTTGCAAATTAAACAGGTTTTTTTCCTTTAGTAAATCAACCCTAAAATGCCCTCACATTCCTAGAAGCAATTTCTACACATACATAATTAAAGGGGGGTACCTCTTAAATACAGATCTGTCTATTTTTTATCATTTTTTTTGTGAAAAAGGAAAAGGCTTATGTTTGCATTATTATGTACAGCATTGGCTGTTGAGTATTGGGTTGGGTATTGATAATAATGCTAATAAAAATATTAATTTTACCGATCTTATTATGAATGTTTTTTTTCCAGCACAAAAGTTCCTGCGTAAATACTTGCGTAAAATTGTCCTCTTTTTTGATTTTTTTTGCAAATATCTGCGTCATATATGTATGTCCCCATATGCAGATTTTTGGATTTTGTGTTGTGTATCTGAACTCAGTGCATGTTTATGCCCCTGTGTGAATATCGCCATTGAAAAACAATGTAGCTGTGTTCAGATACATGAATAAAAAACGCTTGTAAGTGTGTTTTCTTTTTATTATGGCAGTGTGAATGAGGCCTAATAAGTATCTGCCTAATGAATGCGGCCTAATGAGTGAATGCAGATAAATGTTTACCTAATTGCTCATTATAATTGTTCTTTAATTCAAATGAGCTTGGATTTGCGGAATTCTAATATTACCTTGTCAAATATGACTCCTACTTTAGAGTGATAAAAAGCACAGAATATTTTAAATACCATTTTCTACAAACAGGGAAGACAAATTTAACAAATTACATTTCATTTTTCAACCAAGTATAATTATCACACTTAATTTCACTTCTGGAAATTGTATCTAAGTTTGACATTTATGAAATTAGACTGATCTATTCAAAAGTAGTTTTTATTAAGGTAGAGTATTTCACTGTGTGCTTTGCACACTTATGATTTGGGATTGTTCAATCTATCTATTTGTAAGAAAAAAAAATGAATACTGTGATTCAACCCTAGATATTCTTTACATGTAAAAGGAAGAATGTCCACCGTTATTAAATTCCACATAAATATGAAAATTTCCTCAGTGCACTGTTGAGTTCTTTCTATTCCCCTGAAGCCAGTTTTCAGAGAGCAACTCTCTGACTTACTGGGCGTTTACTTCCTGAAACCCGTACTGTGCTTCCTGTTTCACTATTCACATCCAGGCTTCAAAGGCAGTTTTGAATCTGATTGGTGATGGTGGAGTAGAGTTACTAAAACTGGACAGTGTAAAATCTGGAGCTGCAGCTGTGCATGGTATCCATTAAGCTTCTAACTTCAGCTTACTCATTTAAGCTTTGACAAAAAAAATAATAAATCTTGAAGGTGATTGGTTTCTTTGCACAGCTGCATCAGATTTTGCACTCTCCAGTTTTAGTAAAATCAACCCCTGTGGGATACGTCCTAATACTGGCATCAGCCCTCCAGCCCTCCAGCAAGGGTTCTCATGCAACCTGATCACCAGTAAAAGGGTGCAACAAACCCTGAATAAAAAACTTAAAGTGAAACCAATATCCTTATTATCCAAAGAAAAGCCATACACATCCACTACTTAATGGCCGAGTAACCTTTTTTGTTTTTCACGAAACTGTTTCTTTCTGTGTTTTCTGTCTCCTTGTTACTTCTTCTTCCCCCACCCTTGCCATTGTGTGAAACAAGCAGTGTGCATTAGCTCCGGTCATGTGCACTATTCTATGCACACTACAAATCACATAGTCCATTGTCTGTAGTCCCTAGTCTATCTCAGGAGGGAGCAAGAGAAGGTGGCTGTGTTTATACATACAGTAGTAAACTAAAATAGTTATCATCTAACAGGAAGTCAAATCAAAAAAGGAATTTGGAGATCTGGAGGCAGCTGAGAGCAAAATAAGGTACCTTTTTTGAACAAGGAATATACAGTATACGTTAATAGAATTTTAAACCAGAGTTTATTGTCACTTTAACCACTTGCCGACCGCCGCACGACTATTCACTGCGGCAGCCAGCCTCTTACAGGCAAAGTGACGTAGGGGTACTTCGCTCGCCCACGAGTCTGTAGGGGGTGAGCGCGCGCCACCGCCGGCATGCTCCCGCCCCTGCTCGTTCCCTGGGGAGCCAGCACATGTGACCGGTGGCTCTGATGGCTGCCGACCACTCGTGATCTCCTGCAGGAGAGGGAGAAGGACAGACGGCTGATGTAAACGCAGCTGTCTGTCATTCTCACTAAAGTAATCACAGAGGCTATGCGATCCTGCTATGTAGCATCGTATGTCTCTGTGATTACATCACAAGCCACGCCCCCACCATTAGAATCACGCCCCTAGGGACATACTTATCCCCTTGATCACCAGTAAAATTAACCCCTTCCCTGCCAGTGTCATTTTTACAGTAACAGTGCATATTTATAGCACTGATTACTGTAGTAATGTCACTGGTACCCCCAAAAGTGTCAAAAATGTCACTCAGGGGTCCGATCTGTCCGCCAAAAAGGCGCAGTCCGGAAAAAAAAATCACAGATCGCCGCCATTACTATGTAAAAAAAAACAAACAATAAAAATGACATAAATCTTTCCCATAGTTAGTAAACGCAATAACTTTTGCACAAACCAATCAAAATACTCTTATTGCATTTTTTTTTACCAAAAATATGTAGCAGAAAACAAATTGGCCTAAAATGTAAAAACATTTTGATTTTGACATTTTTTTAAAAAAAATTTCATATAATAAAATGTGAAAAATATTGTTATTTTTTCAAAATTGTCGCTCTTTTTTTGTTTATAGTGCAAAAAATAAAAATCGCACAGGTGATCAAATACCACCAAAAGAAAGCTCTATTTGTGGGGAAAAAAAGGACGTCAATTTCATTTGGGTACAGCATCGCACGACCGCGCAATAGTCCGATAAAATCACGCAGTGCCGAATCGCAAAATAGGGCCTGGTCTTTGAGCAGCCAAATCCTCCGGGGATTGAAATGAATAGGATTTGTCTTGTTGGGCGTTTTGAGAGCTGATCCTAGAGCAGAAAAACGCCCCCAAAATGTGAACGGAGCCTAAAGTGGTAGTATACTCAAAAAACAAAAAAACCCTGCAAGACAAAGGCATAATGAGCTAGTATGCATCGCATACTAGCTCATTAGGAAATACTTACCTTAAAACAAAGCCCCAACACGGACCCCCAAACACCGCTGTGGGAGCGGACATGATCCCTCGGCATCTCTTCCAGGTTCGGCGGCTCTGGCGCTGTGAGTGGCCGAAGCCATGATGACGTCACTCCCGCGCATGCGTGCGGGGGATTAACTTTCCGGCAACTTCCCGGCAAGGAACACTGCGCCGCTAGCGTCAGCGGCTGCATGCAGTGCAAATATCTCCTAAACAGTGCAGGTTTAGGAGATATTAATTTTTGTAAGTCACAAAAATCGGTATACTACCGCTTTAAGTGGTTAAATACTAAGCAAGCAGGCAGGCTATGTTCTCTGTATGCATATTAAAATTACATTTTTATTTTGACTGGAGTGTAGTTTTTGTAATAACTGAAATTGAAAGATATAATTTGAGTAAGAAATGTCTTACAATCTACTGTAGGTTCAAAGATTTTAACTGGTAACACATATACTCATATGGGCTTTGTTAAAACCACAAAAAAATTAAGAAGACACATTATTGGCTCAAAGCCCCTGTTTGTTTTGTGATCAGTAAGCAATATGCTTCTGAACAATGGTATTTATGAGGTGTGAAACTCGAAGGGAAACACTACAAAGACAAGTTCTGAGACTATATACTGTGGGCCATTTGGAAGACAGTTACTTTTTCTTTCCTAAGCCACTACAGTACTACTTTGGTTGAGCCTGAGATCTCCATACTACCGAAAGGCATGGTGTGCAGTTTTTCTAATGTCATCTCTTACTTGTCAAACATCCGGAAAATTTCTGCTAATTCTTCTTCTGATCTTCCTTTGCTTTCATCCTTCATACATCGGACCATCATAACCAAGAACTCATCAAAGTCTACAGTGCCACTTCCTGAAGTAAAAATAATCAATCAGTTCAATTTTGCAAACACTACACAGACTGTATGTTCTCATAGCTCAAATGATTGAATAACCCAATTACTGAGTTCGAGAACTAGGGAATATTAAAATGCAAAACAAATACAGTACTAATTATTGTTTGTTAGATCATTTCATTTTGACAGCATACAACTGACAGTCTGACAAGAGATTAAAAAAAAAAGTCCATTTGGCCTGACTATTTTTTAACGAAACATAGTTCGCAAATCATTTCTAACAGTTTTGTGATCTCTTATCCTTTCACACTTTATGTCAAATTTCGATGATATGCTTAGCCAGTCTCTGACATATGCCAGCAATTAGGGATGACATCTAATGAAAATAATGACTGAGTAGGTGTTTAATCGTTTAATACTGCAATAACCTCCAAATTTTACTTAAGTAGGGAAAAGACTTAATTATGTGACAATTTATGTCACCAAATTCCATTTATAAAAACAAGAATTGTGTGTGTGAAGGTGTATTTATGTATACACAGTTTGTTTGGGTCGATTTATGTGTAGGTAAATAACTAACTGACATCCACCAATATCAGAGAAGTGTGGTAACATTAACATGTGTAAAAAGACTGTAGAAATAGGTGTAAAAAATATTGCCTGATGATAAATGCACAAACAGATCCCTTTGGTGGGTGCTTTTCAGCTTAAATTGATCTCTTGGGGTATTTACTTAAGGCAAACAGGCTGTTAACTTTGCATGCCAATTTTCCCCAGACTTAGTGAATGTAGTAAAATTTCACTCTGCAAACTATGTCCAATCACCTGCAAGAAAAATGAAAAAAATATATATTTTTTTCCTTGTACATGGTTGGATGATGGAAGTCAGCAGAGCTTCACCTCATTCACTGAGCACTGGGGAAACTTCCATTACAAAGAACAACTTCCACCTGCAAATTGAATATTAGATTTGCCTTAAGTTAATAAAGTGTAGTGAAGTTGGTGAAGGGATTTGACTAAATACGCCTGGAAAAGATTTATAACCTTTGGTTGATAGCTGCTAGTAACACTTTCTTCAAAGTGCATCTTTCTAGTTGCTGTTTTCCTCTACTCTCTGTATTTTCTTACCCACTTGCCGACCAGTCGCCACACTTATACGGCGGAAGGTCGGCTCTGTCCCACGAAACAACGTACCTGTACGTCGTTTCACGGGACTGCTAGTGGAGGGCGCACGCCCCAGCGGTGGCTAATCAGTAGGTCTGGCGGCTGCAATTACCGTTGGGCACTCGTGAGCGCCCCCTGTGGAGACAGAATGGCGATCTGCCGTTGTAAACATGGCAGACCGCTGTTCTGTCAGTAATGAACACAGGGATCCTGTGTTCCTCTTATTTAGGAACACAGGTCTCTGTGTTCATTCAGTAAATACATCCCCCACACAGTTAGAAAGCCCCCCCCCCCCGGGACACATTTAACCCTGCCAGTGTCATTAGTACAGTAACAGTGCATATTTTTAGCACTGATTACTGTAGTAATGTCACTGGTCCCCCCAAAGTGTCAAAAATGTCAATTAGGTGTCCAATCTATCAACTGCAATGTTGAAGTCCCACTAAAAATCGCTGATCACCGCCATTAATAGTAAAAAATAAATATATAAGTAAAAATTACATAAATCATTCCCCTAGTTTATAGATGCGATACCTTTTGCGCAAACCAATCAATACACACTTAGTGGGATTTTTTTTTACCAAAAATATATAGCAGAATACATATTGGCCTAAAATTGTGAAAAAATTTGATTTTTACATTTTTTTTTTTTATTGGGAATGGTTTATAGCAGAAAGTAAAAAATATTATTTTTTTTTTTCAGCATTGTCGCTTTTTTTGTTTTTAGAGAAAAAATTAAAAATCGCAGAGGTGATCAAATACCTCTAAGCTCAGTCAGCCTCCAGTTTTTTTTTTTTGCTAAAGTTTAATTGAACAAGCTGAAGTTAGAAGCTTATTGGCTACAATGCACAGCTGCACCAGATTTTGCACTCTGTAGTTTTAGTAAATCAACTCCAGTGTGCTGTGATAGTCAGCATTACATTCTCCTTACATTAGACTAAACAACACTTCAGAAGAGTTTATGCAGAGCACAATCTGGAGCACTCACCATCTTCATCCACTTCATCTATCATCTCCTGCAGCTCCTCAGGGGTTGGACTTTGTCCAAGCATTCTCATTACCTTGCCCAATTCTTTTGTACTGATGCACCCATCTTCTGCATCTTGCACAAAGATGTCAAAGGCTGCACGGAATTCTGTGAATAGTAGCAACAAGTAAATCAGCTTCATAGATTTTTAGAAAATTGTGGAAATATGTAATAGTTTGAAAAATAAAAATAGATTTGAACCTTATCTGGATACAATTTAGGTTGTTTAGGCATTGCACAACATGCCTGGGCATTATGCTTAAGCACAGCCAATTACAGTGTACTCTGCAAGAGCATGTAACAGAATGACAATGCAATAGACCAATGGGGAAACAAGGACATGCATTGTCACCCTATAACTAGAAGTGCCTGAACAAAAAATCTCATTCCCTTCATGATACAGTGCTGGGTGTCTGAATGTCCAATCATGTGCCCAATCATGCTGCCATGTCATATGGAAGTAGGGTACTTAGCCCCATGAAGGCTCTAACCAGACTAACTTGGAGCTTACATAGGGCTTTTTCACTTGACTACAGTAAGTAACCGGGTTGACTACATGGAACATAGATATCAACATCATAGTGGGTGTGGACTCTTAACTGAATGGGCAAAGTCAACATTTTATTTAGGACCAAGCATGTAAAAATATATACAAAAAAAAGTGAATAGTCACCATTCTTTTGTTCTTCTGTAAGTTGCTCTACCTGTAAATAAGAAAGAACGCAAAAGAGATAAAAATAACTTTAAAAAAATAAAATAACCAATTAAACGTACACTGTGGTGTTCCACTGAAAACCAGAGGGGCATGCACCTCTGCCAGGAATTGATAGAGGCCCAGTACAGTATTACCAACCATCTGTACAATTACAGACAGTTTGTAAAAAATAGTCACTTTTCACCCCGCTAATTGTCTGTGAACAGGAGAAAAGTGCCATAAAGAAGATCTACTTGTCACTGGTTCTGAACTGCTACTACGGCTCATTGACTTGTAGTTTTCAATGGGTTATATATTATATTATATGGTAAGTGCCCTCCTAGTCCATCTGCAGCTTGGAATCTGTCTGCTCATACAGAAGTATGGGCAGAGAGCTGTACTAAGTGTCTGCAAGAGCTTGACATTGCATCCGCGATCCACTGACATGGAGGCTCATGAGAAAAAAATAGGAAATGGCTATTTTTTACTTGCAAAAGCATGCATTGTATTATTTTTTACATAATGGTGAACTTTAAATACTGAGTTTATTTACTAAAATGGGAGAGTGCAAAATATGGTGCAGCTGTGCATGGTAGATAATCAGCTTCTAACATTAGCTTGTTCAATTCAGCTTTGACAAAAAAAAAAAATTTTGATTGGTTTCTATGCAGCGCTGCACTTGATTTTGCACTCTCCAGTTTTAAAAAATCAACCGTACTGAATATCTTTATTTATAATAGGAGTTTGTCATTTTTCAGGTTGTCAGTAAAAGAAAAAAGGCTAGACAAGGATGAGCAGATGTCTCTATTAAATAAGGTAGCCCATCGATGGATACTTTTTTTTTGTTCAAGTAGGTGGTTGAATGAAAAAACTGACCTGAATACCCAATCAGTACACTCAATGTAGATGGGGGGATCCTCCCTGCTGAGCTTTTGTATTCTGACACTGGGGTGATTGAGCAGGGAAAATCTGACAGGGCGCTTGTACAGAACTTTATCTGTAGTTTTGACTTCTGTAAACCTCCTGAACTGGCTACATTTTGATCCATGGATTTCTGGCTTTAAAGGACTCATCTGTCCATTGTTTGGAATGCTAGGACCTACCATTGTTAATCACGAAACTTGCAAACTAAAGTGACCCACAAACAAATAAAGTTCTTCTCTTCCCTCTTTTGTTTAAGATGAGGAACAGATCAGACAGGTTACATTTGGATTATCTAAGTTGGAAATTTTCTTTCAGCCATAAAAAATGCTTCAAACACTGTAAGTGCTAAATATTATCTCATTGGGGCACATGCTAAATGACCCCATATTTGCTCAAGCCAATTTTTGGGCCATCCGATTGTTGGTAGGCTAGGCCTTTTTATGCCAACCTAAATGGCTAATAATGATTTTATATTTGAATCGTATCAGGATGATAATCTATTATTATATTATAGATAGAAATATATATTTATTGTATTTCCAAAGAAAAACTTTATTGCGTAGTATTTTACAAGACTGTATGGACTAAAGCTGGATACACACTATCCAACTTTTGTGGTTAGATTTCCTTCAGATTTACCTTTTATACGTAGTGCAAGGGCCTGCCAGATTGCATACAAATTGAAAGTGTTTAGGTTTGACCTCATATTATATGGTTTTGGTAAGTCTAAAGGAAAAAGTCTTCAGAAAAGCTTATAGTGTGTATGGCCCTTAAATTGGCCTTAAATGCCAATTTTGGTTAGATTGGTCAATTGTCAGTGAATAGCATAACTTAATTTTCTTTTTAGTTCTCCTGTGGGATCACAATAGCATTTGTGGGTGAAATGTGAAACCTATCTGTCAACTCCCTCAAGACAAGAAATATCAGCTGCCAGCAGTCATTTTATTGTCCTGGCCTTGTAGTTTGGTGTCTGGATGCTAAGGCTTTCAGTGAGTTTAGAAGACATGTGCTTGTTACTACTTTTGTACTTGGAGTAACTTAATCCTTATTGCATGTGTCCTATTTCTGTACGATGGCCATACACAAATAGATGAATGTGCTGAGTGTCACCTGGACCCACCATATTATTCTTCCTGATTCAGATGACAGGTAAATATGGTACAGATTTCAGGAATCTCAGATGAAAGGAATGATCATTTTGAGATTTGGATTTAGCTTAACATTTGCACTGTCTTCAAAGGAATAATACAAGTACAACTATTGTGGACCTTCCTGAAAATGCTAGTTACCTAGTTGCTATGCTGATCCTTTAAGGGCCCTTTTACATCTGAATAGGCTTCCTAATGCACCAACATGCACCAAAAATGTATATGCAACATTTTTCGCTGTGCACCAAAATAACGTACTGTAGGTTGAGGTACTGTTTAAAGGGAATGGTGCCACCAATGTACATAAAGTAAGCATTACTGCAACAAAACTATATGAATCAGGTCAAATAGTTTGAGTCACTACATTAGAAGTATGAAGGCTTGGAAATTCATAAAAACATTCATCTGTTCACCTGTTCCTGGCCTGTAATTTAACTTATTAAAGTGAAAAGGCTGGCACAACAGCCAAGTAACTAGCATTTTTAGAGGGAGAAGTCAGCATTTCTGAAGATGAAGGTGCAGAATCTATCTTAGGAAATAAAAAATGTCTAAATGTCTAATCTTATCAGATCTTGCTTAAATTACAAAGCCATTATACATTGTTAAAATACCTATATAACTATTTACAGAGTTTATTTCCAAAGTTCAAACCAGAAAGGCTCAACATGCTTGTTTGCCTGGCTTTCCCTGGCTTCATTCAATACCACTGACCAAGAACAAGAACAATTTCCGTTATGTATCAATTCTGTAGGTCAGTGGCTGAGAAAGCATTGAAGCCAATGGACTGGCGTGACAGGCATCTAATGTTTAAACAGCAAAGCTTAGCAATGGCAGCTACATATTTTTTTCTTAATTCTTATAATGCTAGTTGCCTGACTGCCTTACTGATCCTGTGGCTTGAAGCTTTTACAGTTCTGACACTGGTCAGAACAAGCAGGCAGCTTGACAAGAAGTCAGAATGTGTGGCCTGCATTCTTGTTCCTTATCAGAGACATAGAAAGCAGTAGAGCCAGAAAAAGTACTATAACACTCAGGCAAATAGCATTTTCAGAAGGCTCCCATCACACCTGACTGTTAACACTGCTGTGATCTTTAATGGTGTTTCTTGCTTTGAGATGCATTGTTTAAGATAGCCTATGCATTCAGTTAGGGCTGCATTACATTGTAACTGCATCTGTACTGTGGTACTCTACAGTGCAGGTCTAGCACCACCTTCTATACTGTTGCTTTGGGGTGCCATTTATAGGATAGGTTTTACACTAGCAGCCAGGCCTGGACTGGGACAAAAAATAGGCCTGGGTATTTTAGACTGAGCAGCCCATGACATATTCACTGGCCCCTTCCCCACTCTCCATCCTGATGGAGGTGAGGGGGGCTGGGAAAGACCAAGGGGGGCCAGAGAGCACAGGGGGGCTGGAGAGCATGGACGGGAGAGAGCATGATGGGCAGGGAGCATAGGGGGTCAGGAGAACACAGGGGGGCCAGAGAGAATGGGGGGGTGAAGAGCACAAGGGTGCCGGAGAACAGAGGGGGCAGAAAGCATTGTGCGGGGATGGGAGAGCATGGAGCGTAAAGAGCACAGGGGGGTGGAGAGCACTGGAGGGCTGTAGATAGCATGGGGGGGGGCTGGAGAATGGGGGAGTGGAGAGCACAGGAGGGGCCGCAGAACACAGGGGAGCAGCAGAAAGAAGCTGCATAGGAGGAGCCACGGGAGGCTGCTGCAAATAGAGAAGTCAATCTTTCCATTTTCCTCTGGATGCCTGCAGGAGGTAGAGGAGGAGAAGCAGGCTTTCAGAGGCTGTAGGAAGAAAATAGAGAGATTGATTCTTCTGTATGCAGTCACCCCACTGCTATCCAGGCGCATGGGGAGCCACAGTCACTTTCTCTCTGGCATCTCCTCCAGCTCCACCCTCTTCATGGTCACAGGTCCGCTGACCTTTAGCTTCCAGCCCCCCCCCCGGTCCAATGGCTGAATTGAACTAGTGGCCAGCCAGCCGGCCATGGAGAGGCTTGGTGAATGGGGCAGGCTCAGGGAGCAGCCTAGCTGTCTTGGGCTCCACAAGGACATGCAGCCCTGGCCCACCAGGCAAGTGCCCAGTGTGCCCTTTGACCAGTCCAGGCCTGCTTGTCACCCCTCTGAAAAGTGACCCGTTAAGGATCATTTTTCAAGGGCATTTGACAGGCGATGAGGAGGCAATATGGGCTCACTCCCCTGTAAATGCCACACTAACCCTGTAAATGCCACACCACTGTGCTGCAACTGTGAGCACACAGTTGCAAAACATTTGCATCGCAGCACTATCCACTTTAATGGGTCATGTTCAGTAGCTGTGCTTGTCTGCTGAACATGACAGAGGGGATTATGTTGTGGCTAAGAAACAAAGCATTGCAGCAGAGGCATGTGTATACCTCGGTCCCCTAAAGGGTAGAAGGTAAAAATGCAGCTCAAACGCCTGTTTTACCACCCCCAGCTGCAAATATAAATGAGCCTTAAATGTTAAGATAATGCATGGCAAAACATACATTTTACCACAATGCGTAGGTGTGAAGCCAAAATGAAATACTTTTAGCTACTTTTTGATAGAATATACTGAAGCTAGGCAGCTAGCAGAATCAGCATCAGAGTTGAAGCCTTATATTTATGTTAGTGCTAGTCACTATCTTTGTGAAAGGAATGCACTTTACTGCGCTATCACTGAACTGATAATGAAAAGTTGTAGAAAGCTATTTTTACCTTGTTGGCCATTTTGTGCTAAGTAAACTTTAGCTTTCAAAGCATTTTTTTTTCCTGAAAAAGAATTTATTATACCATGCAAGCAATGAGCTCTTTTGTTCATGACCAGCCCTGTAGGAATGCACGTGCCTATCATCTTGTACAAAACAGCTGTTTTGGAGCTATCCAAATGTTCCATTGTTAAAACTGACATTACTATATATAGGCAGGACAGTAATAGACTTGCAGGCCCAGATATTTGGAATGCGTTATGCCTATCTGGACAGATTAGCCCAACTTAAGATTCATGATTTTTCTTGTTCCTAAAAATGAATCCATACACAAATTGATGTATAAAAATATATAATGCATTCGTAAAAAGAAAAAGCAGCGGTGCTTTTTTACTATCTTTTGCTCCTTGCCAGTACTTCATTCTAACATAATGATAAAACATAGTTTGTTGTGTAATCATAATGCAATAATGTAATTGTGCGTATTAAATATAAATGTAAGTACTGTTATTATATATTTAACCTTAAATAGTTTAATTACTAATGCTATAAAATGTTCCTAACTACAGCTGATGAGTCCAACCACGTGCTACAGACGTATCTTTCCATGTAATAATGTAGATTTGCAGCAATTGCACAAACCCAGTTTCGGGAGGAGGTGACCTTATGCCTTGCTATATTCGACAGTTTATAGTTTTCTGTTAAATAGTTTGGGCATTTTTACACGTTACACAAGACACTGGCAAGGTGTGGGGTTACTGTGCAGCTCTGTCACTGGCGAGGCCTGGACAAGTCACAGGCAGTGACAACATTCAAGGTCAAAAGCTTGCTTGAATGCTTTACATGCCTGTGGCTGTGTGTTTATTATAGGGCTTTTCAGTTTCTGACATTCATGATCTTTCTATGTATAAGCCTTGCAAGTAAACTTAACAGTGCACTTCCTTGTAAATACACAAGAATTCTTATTAATAAGCCATAATGTACTTACTTATGTACTTAGTGTAATTCTGTTAAATGTAAAACGCAAACACAATGCATAACTGCATAATGAAGCAATGCAGATATGCATTTTAGGAATCTAGTGTCAAGTAATAAGTTGTGGAAAATCCACATTTTGACACCTCTTAGTTTATTTCTATACAAAATAGCAGCAAAGTGCTTTTGGGGTTGATTTACTAAAGACAAATAGTCTGTTCACTTTGCCCCAGGGCTGAGTAAATGAGGTGAAGTTCCTCTCAATTCTATCATCCAATCATGTGCATACAAAATGCTTTTTTTTGCATGTGATTTGGACATGCTTTGTACAGTGAAATTTCATTATATTTACTAAGCTCTGGAGCAAATCCCTACCAAAGTGCAGGATGAACAGCCTATTTGCCTTCAATAAAATGTATCCCATTGAGTTGTGTGCAGATGCTAACTGGCAGCCTTACAAAAAAAAATAAATATTCATTTATGTATTTAGTAAATTATTGCATGCACACATTGTCTTATTTTGTGAACATATTCCCTCCAGGCTGGGTTCACACTGATGTGAATTGGATGTTGGTTTCACCGCATCCAATTCGCATGACAGGAGACTGTGCCCGGCTTTCAATGGAGCTGGTTCACACATCTCTGGGGCGGGCACGGAGCGGATTGCACAGGGGTCCTAATGGGCCATACACACTATACAATTGTCTTTAGATTTCTTCCCATAGATTTACCAAAACCATATAATATGAGGTCAGTTTGTATGCAATCAGACAGGCCCCTGCGCTACATAGTTGAAGGTAAATCTAAATAAATTTAACAACAAAAGTTGTATAGTGTGTATCTAGCTTAAGCGTCTTTGGCACCCATTTCAGGTCCGAATTCAGGCAAAAATACGGGCCTGATTCATCCCTGAAATGGAGAACAGGGACGCACCTAACCCCTGCTGTGAGCCACGTCCAAATTAGGTATGAACCCAGGCTTAACATTATACATCAAGATTATCATTAAAAATGTAATTGTATTTTATTCAAACTTTATTTGATAGGCTTTCTAAAACCTAAGCTACAGTAAACGTTATGATCATGTGATTGGACATTCTTTGCACAGTGACATTTCATCATATCTACTAAGCTCTGAAGCAAATCACTTGCAAAGTGCAACACCCCTTGTAAGGTGAACAGCCTATTTGCCTTCAATAAAATGAATCCCATTGAGTTGTGTGTAGATACTAACTGACAGACTTACAAAAAAAAAAAAAAAATCCTTAATATATGTAATTAGTAAAAGATTGCATGCACTAGTTGTATTATTTTGTGAACATATTCCCTTTAGAGGCGGTTCACACTGGGGCGACTTGTCAGGCGACCTGGTCGCCTGACAAGTCGCCGCGGGTCGACTGCCATAGATTAGTACAGGACCCGTTCTAATAGGAACGACACAAGTCGCTCCGACTTAGAAAAAGGGTCCTGAGCTACTTTGGGGCGACCTGGAGCGGCCTGCATTGACTTCAATGATATGAAGTCCGTGCATGCCGCTCCGAGGTTGCGGTGCGAGCTGCGCACCGCGACTTCACAGGTCGCCCGGCAAAGTCGGGTCGCGCCTGTGTGAACCGGCTCTTAACATTATACATCAAGATTATCATTTAAAATGTAATTGTTTTGCATTATTTGAATTAATATTATTTGTATTGTATCATTATTATTGTATTATTATTATTAATATTATTATTAATGTATTATTATTATTGTATTTGTATTGTATTGTATTATTTAGTATTTTTTATTTGTATTATTTGACTTTTGATAGGCTTTCTAAAAACCTAAGCTACTGTAACAGTTATGATCATGCAATTAAATTGTCTGCTAGCAGTCATTCTAGGAAAGATGGCAATAGATTGTTTTGTGATTGTTGAAAGGCTAGAAAAAAAAACCCAGTAGCATAGATATATAAAGTAAAAATGACACCTATAAAGAATACATCTTCTTCAGGTCATTGGAGGTGAGGTAAGTTGGAAAATGTACAGTTTCATCTTTCAGTTGTGGGTCTTGTTTATAAGGTTTTATTTATTTTGATCCACAAAATGACAAAGAAGGAAATAATAAACTAGCCCAGCAACTTTAGCTGCGTTTTCATTCAGCATACACTGAAAAATCATTATTTTTTTTTTTTTAAGTTATGCTGAAATTCCTTATAATTTTAACAATTGCTATAAAACACAAGAGCGAGAGATGAAATATTCCATTAAGAAATAAATAAAAAAAATACCACCTACCGCTGCCTTGTAAATATCATCCATGATGAGTGAGATTCCGTTAGGAGCTTGTTAGAGGTTAAACCATGCAGTTTTGAATGACAAATGTAGGCCAAGCTTATATATAGGACGCACAGATGCTCTTAAAGTGACAATGACTGGTCACTCCTCCTGAAGACAGCATCGCACATATCACTTACTAATTTCCATCCCACCCCTTGAGAACACAAGGCTAGTATGTGCTTCATACTCACAAGTGCATTTATTTATATACTTGACAGACGCTGGGATAGCAAAGATTTTATTCCTTTTTCAGAACTGGAGAGTGCTACAGGAAAAAAAAAAGTAATATAAGAATTAATATACGAATAATTATAATAATAACACTATGGGGTTGATTTACTAAAACTGGAGAGTGCAACATTTGCTGTAGCTGTGCATGGTAGCCAATCAGCTTCTGACTTCAGCTTGTTCAATTAAGCTTTGATAAAAGAAAGAAAAAATCTGGAAGCTCATTTGTGTTAATGGAAGAATCTGTTTGGGCAGATATACATTCATTAATTTCACTAATTAACCACTTCAGCTCCAGAAGATCCCCCCTCCCTCATTACCAGGCCATTTTTTGCGATCTGGCCTTGCTTTACTGTAACTGACAATTGCGCTGTCATGCAACGCTGTACCACAAAAAAAAGTACCGGTATGTCCTTTCCTTTCCCACGAATGGAGCTTTCTTTTGGGGGTGTTTGATCACCTCTGCCTTTTTTTATTTTTTACGCTATAAACAAAAAACAACCGACAATTTTGAAAAAACAATATTTTTTACTTTCTGCTATAAATCATATCCAATAAAAAATATGTAAAAAATCGAATTTCTTCATCCATTTAGGGCTAGGCAAATATGAATTCTACATATTTTTGGTAAAAAAAATCCCAATAAGCGTATATTGATTGGTTTGCACAAAAGTTATAGCGTTTACAAACTATGAGATATATTTATGGAAGTTTTATATACATTTTTTTTTTTTACTAGTAACTAGTAACTAGTAATGGTGGCGATCAGTGACTTACAGAAGGACTGCGATATTGCGGCAGACAAATCAGACACCTAACGGACACTTGTGCTAAAATATACACTGTCACTGTACTAATAACACTGGCTGGGAAGGGGTTAATATCAAGGGCAATCAAAGGGTTAACTGTGTACCTAGATGTTTTAGTTTAGTGGGGAAGGTGCTTTTACTAGTGGAAGGCATGGTTTTGTGTTCCTGCTTTACAGGAAGACAGGATCCATGCCTTCTGTACTGACAGAACAGCAATCTGCCTTGTTTACATAGGCAGATCGCCGTTCTGTCTGTCTACAGAACGATCAGTGGGTGCCCCTGATTAGCTCCCGCTGTATGGAATCACTGCGAGAGCAAGCCGCCGGTGGTGCGCATTTGCGCCCAACACCTCGAAGTGCAGGATCATGCATATATAAATGCGTGATCCTGCGCAACACGCTAGCCCTATATCAGTAAGTGTGCTGTAGGGTGGTCGGCGAGCCGTTAATTGTGTTTATTCAAAATGGTAGATGACATATAGGGGTTGATTTACTAAAACTTAAGAGTGCAAAATCTGGTGCAGCTCTGCACAGAAACCAATCAGCTTCCAGGTTTTTTTTGTCAAAGCTTAATTAAACAAGCTGAAGTTATAACAAAGAATAGGTGGTGGCGCAAGCAGGGAATGCGTTTAGATTAATGAAGTGTCCATAGAGCAGTCTTGAAGACCGCCTGTCCTGTTCATGAGATTAATAGAGCACAGTTTCTGTACTCAGGCACCTGTTCTCTTTGTTTTCAAGCTGAAGTTAGAAGCTGATTGGCTAGAATGTACAATTGCACCAGATTCTGCACTCGCCAATTTTAGTAAATCACCCCCATAGTGACACTAAACAATATCCTTATGCTCAAAAAATAGTTCATACACATCCACAATTTACTGGCCCTAAAACTCATGTTTTTCATTAAGTCGTTTCTTATTGTGTTTTTTTTTTTTGCCTCCTTGCTGAACCTCTCCTTTCCTCCCTTGATTCCATTTGTTTGGAATGAGCAGGGCAATGCACATTAGTTGCAGTCATGTGCACTGCTCAATGCACAATATAAATCCCATAGTTCATAGTCCATAAACATACCTCCCAGTTTTTTTAATTGAGAATGAGGGACACCTATACCCAAAAGAATGTAGGCATAGGACACACCCCTTGTTACGCTCCCTTAAAGGAGAATTATAAAAAGAAAAAAAAAATTAGTTAAACCCACAAGTGCCTTTTTTACTACTACTATTCCTTTATACTGGCTTTTGAAATTTACAAATGCAGCAATTTACAATTTGTTTGAAAGGTTTAGCACCGGTAAAGCACTTTTTGAAAGATAAAAAGTGCTTTTTTTTATACAACTATATAGATCAGCCCAAAATGAGGAGGAAAGTGGGACAGAGGGAATTTGTTCCAAATCAGGGACAGTCCCTTGAAATCAGGGACAGTTGAGAGGTATGCATAAATATACAGTATATACTGTATATTTTAAACCAGAGTTTATTGTCTCTTTAGTGAATACCTCTTGTAGTTACAATGAAGGATTAAATGACAGAAAGTGTACCTTACAGGACCATTATGCTCTGGAAAATCCTTCTGTAACCTGCTGTGTCATATTTTTTATGAAGACTGTCTTCCCATTCTTTTGGTTTAAGGTCAGACCACCCAAGGTCTCCCGATATAACAGTACAATATCTAATTAGAGTCAAATCTTCTTCCCTTGGTAGTTTACACGTACAGTCATAAACCTTTCAAACTTTTAAAAGGCAGCTCCTAGGCAGGGATTGATGGAGCAAAGCTAGAGACCTAGTATATAAATAACACTTCCATTCCATAGTTTCACCTGTGGGATTCATCGGACTGTGTCTGGCTCTGCTTGGCAGTTAAAGATCCCCCGCACAAATCTGTTCAGCCAATGCATAATGTATGTTTGTAGTGGATTTTCATCCAGCAGATCTGTGGAGTGGGAACAACAAGGTTATTTCACACTACACTTGTCTTCTTCTCCACTGCACACCCAATGGAGTTGTCTTTTGACAGCTGAAGTTTGAAGGAGAATCACTGATTCAATACAACATGTTCATTTTATACAAAGAAAATACAGTTGTGTTTTTAGTGCAAAGATCCTGCTCTTTACATTATACAGTAAACCCCCGCTCCATCGCGGTTCCGTTTTTGCGGTCCCGGTATATTGCGTTTTTTTTTTGTAATGTTATTTTACTATATAAATCATTAAAAATGAAATATTTTTGTGTTTTCCATAGCTCTTGCTATGTCTCTCAGTATCTTTTATGTGTTTAAATGAGTTTCTATTGTTTTAAAAGTGTGTTTAAAGAATTTAAAATGCTTTTACACGTACAGTGACAGTAAAAAAACATGCCTACAATGCATTTTAATAGGGTTTCTCTATTTCACGGATTTTCACTTTTCGCGGCTGGGTCCGGAACGTAACCCCTGCAATGGAGGGGGGTTTACTGTATCAGGAATATATTTAGTTTTCTGGTGCTTTGTGAATATTTAATATCTGTATGAAATGAAGCTGGAAATACTGGAATGCGCAATTTTCAGATCTGGGATGGATTTTAACGGGGATTCCATGCAAAAAAAAAAGTGAGGTCACCTTAAAAATCCATATCCAAACCCTTAATTCAAGTATGCAGCCTGGCTGGCCAAGAAAGGGGGGAATGAACCTTTAACTCCCCTTCCTGAACCATACCAGGCCACATGCTCTCAACATGGGGTGGTGCTAAACAAAGGGGGAAGGGGGAACCCCCCTGGAAAAGACCCCTGACCCCATAAATGAAAACAAATGCACACCGCTCCAGGTGATCATCTCCCACTTTAGCATTCGCTGAATAGCTACTCCATGTGACCATATTGTAATGCTACATCCCCTGCCCATTTTCTTATGAGGTTTCCCATCCATGTAAGTGAACGGGAAAAATGACATCAGGGATTGAAAGGATGCAGCAGGTGCAAGCAGCCACTGCTTCTTTACCAACCATTGACAGCTGAGATAGAGGTGACATCATTGCCCGTGTGGCTATATTTAGGCAATGATGTAACACGCTCAATTCCCTGCCCGTTTTCTTACATGGATGGGAATGGATGTCAGTGGTTGGTAAAAACACAGAAGGCACAAGCAGCCGCTGCTTCCTTAGCAACCATTGAAAGCTAGAAGCTGTCACATATCCATGCCAAATTCTTCTAAACATTCCTCCAGAGAGAGAAAGAGATGGAAGAAGACAAAGAAGTCTAAAATTGCTCACCCCAGCATAGGTGCGTGACTTGACCTAGCAAGAGGTCATAAGTCAAGGTGAGCACATCATGTGGTTGGGAATCACTGAAGCACCAGCACTTTTTATTTGGATCCTATTGCTGTGAAGTCAATAAATGCAAGCACTAGCACCTGTCATCTGGATCGCATCATTGAGAACCACTAAATGAACTGTATTATATGGTTTTAAAAGTTTAAGGACTTTTTTGAAGGAAAAATTTGTGTGAGGGAAGTTATACACGCAAAAGCAATTTAATGATATTGTATACAACTCATGGTATAAAGTTTATATGTTGATGGTTTAATAAATATAGTACAGAGGGTATAGGTGCAGCAACATTTGCACTTTTATGTAGCTCTGGGAGACAGTAATCTGCAATATCCGGTGGCTATGAAGTAGTCACTGCAGGGAAGATTTTTACCAGTAGCAGATAATAAGATACACAATATTACTCATAACTTATGTGTTTGATGCTGTATAAAAAAAAATAAAAAAAACAACTAAACTTCAGTTTTAACTCTTACAGGAACTCTCAAAAGAAGAGTTTCTTATCCATTATTATTAGATTGTGCCTAGCAGTTTCTTTAAATTGAAATGGTTTTAAATGTAATTTTTATTATTAAACTAACAAACATGTTATACTCCCTTGCTCTGTGCAATTTTTTGAACATCCTTTTCTGAGGTTCCCGCTGGTGCTCCTGGCTCCTCTTCTTCTGTGTTTGCCCCCATAGCAAGCACTTGCTATGGGGGCAGAGGTGCAGGCTTGATTCCGAGCCAGGCTGTGTGTGTCCATTGACACTTACAGTGCACCTCACCCCCCGCCCCCCACTCTTTGCTCACAGGATTTGTCTGACAGAAGCAGGAGCCAATGGCTCCCATTGCTTTTAGCTGAGCTTGTGAGAGCAGGGAAAGTGGAGAGAATAGCTGCAGATGGGTACAGCACTGGACAGAAAATGCATTAAGGTAAAAAAAAAAAACACTTTAACCACTTCTGGACCGAGCCCATTTCTGACACATGTTGTTCACAAGTTAAAATAGGTATTTTTAGCTAGAAAATTACTTAGAACCCCCAAACAATATATATATATTTTTTAACGAAGACTCTGGAGAATAAAATGGTGGTTGTTGCAATATTTTTTTGCGCAGCGGTCTTTCAAACACCATTTTTTTTTAAAAAATTTGATTTTTGTCTTACTGTAAAAACCTTTTCTCTGAAGTTCATTGACGGACGCAGTCTCTGTTCTTCATAACAGTAGGGTTATACTGCCTCCTACAGAAGTAGGACACTAGGCAAAAAAAAAGTTCTGGCTACGCCTATGGGCAGTCCCAGGGGGTATACCCTCTCTACCTGCTATAGGATGTCCGTTTTGTATCAGAGCAGTGTTAGAGAAAACAATACCATCCCAACTCAAAATAGAGGGGCGGGTATTGCGTCTGTCAATAAACTTCAGAGAAAAGGATTTTACGGTAAGACAAAAATCCAATTTTCTCTATTGTTCTTTGACGGACGCAGTCTCTGTTCTTCATAACAGTAGGGACGTCCCAAAGCTGTGCCATATAACATGAGGGGTGGGAACAGCAGAGAATAATTTCCCAAGGCTGAACCACAACCAACCAGGTAACATAGAGCTCATCAGAACAACAAGATGAGACCCACCTGACAAAAACATTAAACACCCTCAAGGGAGACTGCAAACACCCTTAAACAGCAGCCTGCAAAACTTTGCGGCCAAAGGAAGCATCTGCAGATGCCAGCACATCCACCTTATAAAACTTTGCAAAGGTATGAACAGAAGACCAGGTAGCCACCTTGTAAACCTGAACCACAGATGCCTGATGGCCTGATGGCGAAAGGCCCAGGAAGCACTAAACGCCCAAGTAGAATGTGCCTTAACAGGGAAAGGTGGAACCTGACCCTTAATTGAATAAGCCTGCACAACCGTCTGTCTGATCCATCTGGAAATAGTCGCAGCAAGACGCAGGTAGCCCTTTCTTTGGTCCATCCATGAGTAAAAAGAGCGAATCCGACTTCTAAAAGATTCAGTGGTCGCCAAGTACACCCTGATTGCCCAAACCACATCTAAAGTATGTAGTGCAAATTCCTTGGGATGTTGAGGCTTAGGACACAAGGAGGGCAACACAATGTCCTCATTTAAGTGGAAACTGGAAACCACCTTCGGAAGGAAGGACGGATCCGGACAAAGCACCACTTTATCCCTGTGAACCACCAGATAGGGAGAATGACAGGACAACGCCGCCAGTTCCGACACCCTGCTCGCAGAAGTAATAGCCACCAAGAAGGCCACCTTCTGGGATAAGGTAAGCAAAGGAATCTCCCGAATATTTTCAAGGGGAGGTTTCTGGAGAACTGACAGCACCAAATTAAGGTCCCAAGGTGACAATGGAGGTCACAGCGGCTGTGCCAAGTGTTGCACCCCCTGGATAAAGTGATGCACCAGGGAATGGGTGACCTTTGGAAGAAAATTGCCATGGCCGAAACCTGACCCTTGATAGTACTCAAGGCCAATTTTTGATCAACTCCCCATTGAAGGAAAGCCATGATCCGAGCCACTGAGTAAGAGCGAGGGGGAACCCCAAGAGACTCACACCATGCAATATACGACTTCCATGTACGATGATAGATCTTCCTCGAAGTCGCTTTTCTCGCTTTAAGCAAAGTGGGAATCACTGAAGCAGACAATCCCCTGTCCAACAGCCAAGCCATCAAATCCAGTGACTGTAAAGCAGGATGGAAGACTGGCCCTTGAGACAGTAGATCCTCCCTGAGAGGAAGTCACCAAGGAACGTCTGCGACTAGCCTGACCAGGTCAGCGTACCAAGCTCGGCCAGTCCAGAGCCACAAGGATGACCGGAATCCCTTCCGCCTCGATCCTGCGGAGAAGTATTGGCAGCAACTTGAGAGGGGGAAAGGCATACATCAGCTGATACTGACCCCACGGAGGCACCAGCGGGTCTGTGGCATCTGCCAGAGGGTCCCAAGAGTGGGCCATAAACCTCTGTACTTTCCTGTTGATCTGAGACACCAACAGATCTACTTCTGGAGTGCTCTAATGAAGGCACAACTGCTGGAACACCTCCGGATGTAGAGACCATTCCCCTTGATCCAAAGTCTGTTGACTGAGGTAATCCGCCTGCCAATTTTCTACTCCTGGATTGTGAACAGCGGAGAGAGCTGGAACAAAGCGTTCCACCCATCGAAGGATGCCTGCCACCTCCAAGGCCACAAGGGCACTTCCGGTGCCCCCTTGGTGATTGACATAAGCCACGGCCATGGCATTGTCCTCTTGAATGCAAACTGGACAGCCCTGAAGGTATTCCATCCAGTGGACTAAGCAAAGCCTGATTGCTCTTAGCTCCAGAGCATTGATCTGTAACCTGTATTCTTCCAGGGACCAGACGTCTTGAGCAGAAAGCATGCCGAGAACAACTCAGCCAGACTGGCATCAGTGGTGATCACAGTCCAATATAAGGGGAGGAAGGATTTTCCTTGTTTGAGCATCAGCAACCGAAGCCACTATATTAGGGATCCCCTGGTCACCTGGTTCAGCTGGATCTGGTTGTCCAGGGAATTTGGATCTTTGTTCCATTTGAGAAGAATATCCTTCTGGAGGATTCTCGTGTGGAATTGAGCGAAAGGGACCGCTTCGAAGGACGACACCATCAGTCCCAGAACTCTCATACAAGTCTGAAGGGATGACTGTTTGCTTGACAGCAATAGCTGAATCACAGTCTGGAGCTTTTGAAGTTTTTCTGGAGGAAGAAACACCCTGGCTGAGGACGAATCCAAAGTCAAGCCCAGATAGTCCAGTCTCATGGAAGGAACCAGGGACGACTTTTGAAGGTTCAGAATCCACCCAAACTCCTCCAGAGTTCTCATGGTGATCTCTAAGTTTGTCACCAGCACTGTGGGAGACTCTGCATGGAGAAGCATATCGTCCAGGTAACCCAGGACCGATATCCCCTGCTGGCGTAGCAAAGCCAGGACTGGAGCCAACACCTTTGTGAAGACCAGAGGAGCAGAGGCGAGACCAAAGGGTAACACCACAAACTGATAATGATCCTCTCCCACGGCAAAACTGAGAAACCATTGATGTCCTGCACATATTGAGATGTGAAAGTAGGCCTCTTTGATGTCTATGGAGGCCAAGAAATCCCCCTGGTGTAGGGAAGCCACAACCATGCGAATGGATTCCAGCTTGAATTTTTGAACTCGCACAAAGCAATTCAGTGCCTCTTAGGTCCAGAATTGGACGCACCTTGCCCTCCTTCCTGGGGACCGTAAACAGGTTTGAGTAAAAGCCCTGAAGCATTCTGCATACAGAACTGGAACTATTACTCCTTGTTGTAACAGGTCCTGTACCACCCCAAAGAGAGCCTGTAAGCCATCCGGGTACAGTAGCACATTGGAAGGGAAAAACCTTACCTGAGGGACAGATCGAAACTCAATCTTGTAACTGGACCATATCACTTTGTGAACCCACTTGTCTTGTATCCGGGATAGCCACAGGTGCGGGAACCGGCAAAGACATCCCCCCACCCCAGATACGGGTGAGGGTGCACCTTCAGGCCGAAGGGGTCTTATCCACAGGTCTGGGGAAACCCGATTTCTGTTTGCCAGACCAGGGTTGCTTGGAGCCACCCGAAGAGGCCTTGAAGGACTTTGATCTCTTATCACTTGTCCCAGAGGGATTAAAAAACATTTTATGTGCTGAAAAGGAGGGACCCCGTCTACTACAAGGGTCCTTACTTTTGTTAGCTTGTGGGAGAAAGGTACTCTTACCCCCTGTAAGACCTTTGATAATTTCATCAATGGTAATCCCAAACAGGCGATCCCCTTGAAAAGGTAGATCAGTCAAGGCCTTCTTTGAGGTCTGATCCGCAGACAAGCATTTTAGCCAAAGTATACGCCGGAGGACCACTGCCGAAACCGACAGTCGGCCAATATTGGAGCCGCATCCAGCGAGGCATCGAAAACAAATTGCAGCCCCTGCACCAACTGGTCCGTCAGTTCCACAAAGGCAGGGGGGAGTTGTACCCGCTCAGGTCACAGCATAGTAACTTAGCCCATTCAGTCAAGGTTCGTGACACAAGGGCAATAGTAAACACCGCTCTTAGTGCAGACCCCACCAGGGAGTACATATTGCGGGCCACAGATTCCGCCTTTCTATCCGCCAGATCCTTAAAGGAAGGGGAATCCTCCAGTGGGATCATGGAGCGCTTTATTCAGTGTGGAGACTGGAGGGTCCACCGTAGGGGGCACAGTCCACTTTTTTATAAGGGACTCCTCAAAGGGGTAGCATCTAGCAATCCGCTTAGGCAACCCAGGGGGACATTTTGGGCAGTCCCATTCTTTTTTGACCATGTTGTCAAAATATGCTGGAGATAGTAGACCCGGCAGGGAGACCCACATCTGCGGTGGCTGAATCAGATTCAGAATCTGACCCATCAGTTGAGGCAGGGGTAGGTGGGGGGCGTTTTTTTGGTACTTTGCCCCTTAAAGGCCACCTCCACCCGGGACACAAAGGATTCCAGGACCACCGACAGTGCATCTATGGATAGCTGGGATCCAGAGGGCCCTGTGGCCCTGCTTGAGGGGGTCAAGTTGGGAAAAGTATTCCGCAGGGTCCATGTTGCACCAGGGGAACCCCGCAGAAAAGAGTTGAAAAAAAGCCACCGCGCTTTAGCGCCCCTAAGAGGTCAGGCAGAGAGCACTGAAGACCCCCAGCAGAGAGAGAGAGAGAGAGACCTCCCAGACTCACCATTCGCACCAGAAATGCACCAGGCAGGCCCAGAACGTCTGTACAGCATGTGTCTGCAGCAATCTCAATCAGCAGAGAAAAAAACTCTTGTAGTGTCAGCACTAGGATATAGGGAGGGACTCCACCACCAAAAAAACATCTCTAGGGACTCCAAAAACATGACAGCCATTGAAATTCAATGGGGATCCACCGCAAAATCGCAGCCGGGCTACATAAACATGGCCGCCAATCTTCAATAGCACATAGGCTACAAGAAAATGGTGGCCCCCCGTGGCCTGCGGAGCTTCTGGGGGCCCTCGAGGGGACCCCCCAACCTCCTGGACGGGATCGGCAGGAAAGGGGCCCTGGAAGTGACAGGTGAATCCCCCCCTGCATGATCGATCGTCCAGTCGCGGGCGGCGAACCCCCCAGCCCCCACCGTCGGCCTGACACTCGGTCCCAGCCCCCGGGAGTAGCTTCAAGCATCCCATAGCCCCAGTAGTGAGGGAAGGAGGGGGGACAGGTAAGGGGGGGTGTGTGACAGGACAGAGGGGAACCTGGGGGTGCGAGGGTCCAACCATCCTAAGGAGGGGCCCGGGTCCACCCCAAAACCTGCCAGGGGGAAATATTTACTTACCATACCTGGAACAGGCAGACGCCATCTCCTGACAGAACCCCTCTCCGCCGAAGTTGGGGGGCTGTCGGCCAATAGGAACGTTGCAACTCTGGCCTAGACCCGGTCATATGCAATCTGGCGAGACATTTAACTCGCAGGGCCAGTTCCCATCCGGTGGGACTATGTCGTGGCCGACCTAGCGCGGAGCTGGGGTCTGCGTGCGCTCGCTGGCCGGCTGGGGTGACCACTGGATCTATATATGCAGCCTGTTGCCCAGATCCGGCTTAGTTGCTTGTAGATCTCACAAAAAAAAAACTATCTAGAAAAAAAAAACTATCTAGAAAAAAACTTTTGCCAAGACCAGAGATCCCAGCAAGGGACTAGGTCCTTACCCCTGACTAGGCAGATTAAAAATGACATCCTATAGCAGGGAGAGAGAGTATACCCCCTGGGACTGCCCATAGGCATAGCCAGAACTTTTTTTTCTGCCTAGTGTCCTACTCTTGTATGGGGCAGTATAACCCTACTGTTATGAAGAACAGAGACTGCGTCCATCAATGAACGATAGAGAAAATACATTTCACTGCATTTAAAAAAAACGAAACAAGTTAGTCCATTTTTGTATTTTGTGAAAGATGATGTCACGCTGAGTAAATAGATACCTAACATGTTACGGTTTAAAATTGTACACACCTGCGAAATGGTGACAAACTACTCCCAAGCCGCATCGGCTGTTATTACCTGAAAGCCGACTGACCGCTCAGTCTGCAGGCATCACCCCAGTACAACCACTTATCTGAGCCGACGTAGAGCTACGTCGATTCGTGGAAAGTGGTTAATCTTGCTGACAACAGTCAAATCCCCAAAAATTGGTGTTGGATAAGTGTCCTCCAGTCAATAGTTAATCCACATGTACTCCCCAACAGACTGGTGAGAGGTCATGCAATACTAAGAGGCCCCCCTCTCAAAACTGTAGTGTGTTTCAATATGGATTCCTCATTGCAAGTCCCAGGCAGGATTCATGGGGTTCTCTCCTCTTGCTTGCAGAATTCAGCACAGTCTTGACAGTCTCTCTATGCACTTCACTCTTCAGCCTGCGTCGTTCTTCCAATCTGCACTCTGCAGACTTTTCCAACTCTGTACACTGTAGCGCTCTCTTGAGCAAAAAACATCGGCCCTGTTCTCTTTGTCTTACAGCATCATGGTCCCCTCTTTCCTGCAGCCTGAACTCTCAATCTTAAATGGTTGCCAGAGCTAAGGTGTTCTCTCTGAAAGGCAGCCAATCCCTGACATGCTTCCCTCTGGTCTCCAGCAAAATGGTCACTGCTCTTCCTGTACTTCAGGCATTTTCTCCTTGGGTCTGTTTTGTCTGAAATACCAAATACCAAATATTTTAAGATTCTGCCATCTTCATTTAATGGATGTGGCTGTTGAACTGTGATCAAAAATTAGGATACTGGTCATCTTTGGGTCACCAGCTGGCATGTATCTATTACAATACCCCTAAGAGGTGTTAGAAATGAAAATGAGACCAGGATTTAGAGTTCAAGATTTAATTCTTTACATCAGCCAAAACTCTTCCAGTGTGTTTTATGGTAAAAAAAATAAACTTGTGCACGGCAGAACATTTTGCTTTGTTTAGTTTTCATTCATAAAAGAAGAAAGAAGAAACAGGAGCAATGCTGGAGGCAATTTACAGCACACACTAATTTTGTTAGCATAAATATATGTAGAATGCATGCTTTTTGTTAAAGAACTTTAATTGTTATCGTTTTAACATCTTCTATTATTGATAAATTTCAGACCTAATTGTGCTAAAAAAAAACAGCAGAATATGTGTCAAACACCTAACATGTCCTATATCTGAAGTTCTAGATATCTTATATCCGTTAGCCCAGTTTCTGATTCATTTTTCAATACTGTATTACAATCTTTTTCATAGCATGGTTTGCAGAATGAAAATAACACGCCATAATGGCATGGTATGGATAATCCATCTTCTTTGATATACTCATTAATCATTTCTATGCACTTGATCTTAAAAAGCCAGGTCTTTAACATATGCGTCATTGAATGTATTCTCTTCTTTCTGTAATATGATATTAAGCATAGCATTTTCACTTCCTAAATGACATACTTCATAACATACAGTATTCTGGGCTTCGGAATTTTTCTCTAATTTTCTCAAAATAAATGCCTGGTCTTAGGGTGGCCATATACAGCCTGATCTTTGCAATCAATGCATCAGAATAAAGCATAGCCTGTGAAATGATTGAATGGCGATTATGGCATGTAAGATTCATAGAATGTGCAAATGTCACATCACAGTCTGCAGCTTCAAGAGTTCAATAATCACTGAAAATTCAAAATTAACACTTTTCACACTGCTATGCACCCTCACATATATCTAGCAAACGTTTGCATAAAAACTGGGATTTTTGAATCACATGCAGTATATTGCAATACATGTTAAAGCTCACTATCTTTGACAAAGTAATTATTTTCTTGCAAGTCACCACTCTACCCTGCAAAATGCCAAATACTTACTTGCTTATAGCATACTTTAGTGGGCATATAGTGCCAAAATGGGGAAGATAGACACAGCTGGAGGACAGCTACAGACTTTAGTCTGTTCAGATCTGTGCAGTAGAAATGGAGAGATGTCTGTAAGCAGGTGCAGTTAGCTAGTCGGCCACTAAATGGCTCTGTCTCCCAAAATACTGGAATATTGTAATCAGATGCTAGGTCTCATTTAGCTAGAACACTCCTGTAGTGATGTCATGAGTGAGTCAGTGGACAATGGACATATACAGTATATGCCAGAGTGGGAGGACCCCAGTGCAGACGTGGCATGGGAGCTAGATAACCCACCAGCAAGCAGATGTAGTCAGCTAAAGTGGAAGCCCCGGACAGAATCGGAGGACAGGGTGACAGAAGACAGACAGATCAAGAAGGACAGATAGGACAGAGGAGCCGGCTGTAGTCTTCCTGTCTCTTATGGTTGGTGGATGCTGGAGTGGGTTGCAAAAGACCCTTCAGGCCATGCCAATTGTTCCTTTATGTAAGTGTAGCACCCTCCTAGGTAGGTGCTAGGAAGAAGCATATGGGTGACCCTGTCTGCATATCAGGAGGGCCTGATCATTTTTTAGGCTGTCATGTGCTTCCAAGGGTGTCTGTTGAGTCTGGGGAGTCTCCCCACTGTGTCCAATGAGGGTTCTTATTGGACAGTGGAGGAAACCTGACCAATAGCACACCAGGGCTTGTATCCATCTCAGAGGGCAGAATCTGCCGCAAAGCATCCTGGGATAGGGTATAAGTCTGAGGGAGCACATGATGCAGCGCAGTGTTGCCAACCGCCCGTAAATTTTTGGGCAGCCCGTAAAGTTTAGCCCATATTCAGGCTGCCCGTAAATGCCCGTTACAGGCAGTGGCGCCTGTAAAAAAGATGTCAGAACATCCGCCGCGCAACTGCGCATGCGCAGTTCCGAAGCCTGTCGGGCTCGGGAAAGCTCGCCTATTTACGGCTGGGCAGGCGCATGCGCAGTGACGAACTGGCGACGGTTGGCGCCATTTTTAAAAGAAAGACAGTGACACTGTTCGCTGGCGCTGTGGCTAGAGAAGAGGAGGACACTCGTGTGAGAACTGGGGGCAGAGAAGGACAGTGCTGTGGGGGCTTAAGTAGGGGCAGAAAAGGACAGTGCTGTGGGGGCTAAAGGCAGGGGGCAGAGAAGGACAATGCTCAGTGCTGTGGGGGCTAAAGGCAGGGGGCAGAGAAGGACAGTGCTGTGGGGAGCTGAAGTGGGGGCAGAGAAGGACAGTGCTGTGGGGGGCTAAAGGCAGGGGGAAAAGGAGGATAGTGCTGTGGGGGCTAAAGGCAGGGGGCAGAGAAGGACAGTGCTGTGGGGGCTAAAGGCAGGGGGCAGAGAAGGACAGTGCTGTGGGGGCTGAAGTGGGGGCAGAAAAGGACAGTGCTGTGGGGTCAGAGAAGGACAGTGCTGTGGGGGCTAAAGGCAAGGGGCAGAGAAGGACTGTGCTGTGGGGGGCTAAAGGCAGAGGGCAGAGAAGACCAGTGCTGTGGGGGCTGAAGTGGGGGCAGAGAAGGACAGTGCTGTGGGGACTGAAGTGGGGGCAGAGAAGGACAGTGCTGTGGGGGCTGAAGTGGGGGCAGAGAAGGACAGTGCTGTGGGGGCTAAAGGCAGGGAGCAGAGATGGACAGTGCTGTTGGGGCTTAAGGCAGGGGGCAGAAAAGGACAGTGCTGTGGGGGCTTACGTGGGGGCAGAAAAGGACAGTGCTGTGGGGGCAAAGAAGGACAGTGCTGTGGGGGCAGGGAAGGACAGCGCTGTGGGGGGCTAAAGGCAGGGGGCAGAGAAGGTCAGTGCTGTGGGGAGCTAAAGGCAGGGGGCAGAGAAGGACAGTGCTGTGTGGGCTGAAGGGGGCAGAGAAGGACATTGCTGTGTGGGCTAAAGGGGGCAGAGAAGGACAGTGCTGTGGGGGCTAAAGGAGGCAGAGAAGGACAGTACTGTGGGGGCTGAAAGCAGGGGGCAGAGAAGGACAGTGCTGTGTGGGCTGAAGGGGGCAGAGAAGGACATTGCTGTGGGGGCTGAAGGGGGCAGAGAAGGACAGTGCTGTGGGCGGCTGAAGTGGCAGAGAAGGACAGTGCTGTGGGGGCTGAAGGGGGCAGAAAAAGACAGCACTGTGGGGGCTGAAGGGGGCAGAGAAAGACAGTGCTGTGGGGGCTGAAGGGGACAGGGAAGGACAGTGCTGGCGGGGCTGAAGGGGACAGGGAAGCACAGTGCTGTGGGGGCTGAAGGGGACAGGGAAGGACAGTGGTGTGGGGGCTGAAGGGGACAGGGAAGGACAGTGGTGTGGGGGCTGAAGGGGACAGGGAATGACAGTGCTGTGGGGACTGAAGAGGGCAGAGAAGGACAGTGCTGTAGAGGTGATATGAAGGTGGGCAGAGGAGGACTCTGCTTTGGGAGAGTGATGTAAAGGGTGGCAGAGGTGGACACTGATGTGGAGGGTGAAGGGGGCAGATTAGGACACTACTGTTAGGGGGAATGGGGGTGTCGGCAGCCTCTGACCACCTCCTGTACCATGTCCGCATCCTCTGACCACCTCCTGTAGTATGTCTGCAGTCTCTGACCACCTCCGGTATCATGTCCGCAGCCTCTAACCACCTCCTGTATGATGTCCACAGCCTCTGACCACCCTCAGGTAAGTGTCAGCGCCGCCAGGGGGGGGGGGGTCACTGATGTAAAGGCTAGGTAAAGGTTCCCCCCTTATAGCAGGGAATCCCCCCCTCCTTACCTTAGTGTAATTAATCTGCGGAAGGTGGTCTCTGGTCACCAGAGTCCCCCCTCCCCCCCACATCAGAGTTCCTGATATTCCTCTCTACATCAGAGTCTTCAGGATTCTCCCCTTACAGTGCAAGGGGGAACTCTGCGGACCCTGATGTAAAAGGGAACTCTGATTTAAAGGACAATGCTGCAGACCCTGATGTAAGTGGGAACTCTGATGTAAAGGTGTTATGAGAGACACAGGACTCTGATCTGGAACAATGGTTGTTTATTCAGGACTCACTGTACACTACAACATGCATTACAGGACAGCTCTGTATAACCACACATCTCCTACATGTCTCCAAGATGGCCACTCTGCCCCTTGACCCCTGTCATCACTCCTGGGTGGAGCCAGCCTTAAAGTGACAGTACATGTGAAACCCCTTAGGTATAACACCTTCCATCCATCCCTAAAAAAACAAAACAAAACACAACAAAACGAGAACAGGCATAAACAGTAACTCATAATTGTCCAATACAGTCCTCCAACTCAGGAGATTTACATGGCTTCTTCCGCGTCCGGATGTGGGAACAACTTCCAGGGACGCTACGGGGAGAACATGGAAGCTGATCACTTTCGGCGGGCCCGTCGAAAGTCTCGTAACCGATCTTGCATTTGAAACCGGTCAGGAGGGCGACAGCGTCGTTGAGGATGGGCACCCAGCGACTCGGGACTGGAGGAAGCAGGGCTGGCCGGAATGGACACCAGCGGGGCCAAGAGGGGATCCCCTAGCTCAGAGGGTGAACAGACATCTGGACCAGGGCTGGAGGGCTCTGTTGGAGCTGAGTTCAAAAGTTCAGAGTCCCCCCAAGCATCAGTCTCAATGCCTCCTGATCCGGTAGGAGCAGATCCTTGAGACACTGGAGGTGCAGCCGATGTCAGGGATTCGGGCAGCTGAGAACGAGGACGCAATTGGTCCGCATGCCGTCTGCAAATGGAACCATCTTCCAGGCAGACCCTATACATTTTGGGTCCCAAAGTCTCTGCGACGATAGCAGGAAGCCAACTAGTGTTGGAAGCGCCATAAGATCGGGCCCATACCTTTTGCTGGGCTGTAAACCGGGGAATCTCGTCGTGTTCGACCCTCTTGTCTTGGGACTGCCGTACATGTTCCTGGACCGTTTGAGGGCGGAGCATGTCCAAAACAGTCCATGGCTGCCGACCCAAAAGAAGTTCAGCTGGAGTTTTCCCAGTGGTTGCATGTGGTGTGGTTCTGTAAGCAGAAAGGAAGGAGTCCAGCTGCTGGGGTGACAGGGACTGTTGTTTACTTGTAGCCACAGTAGCTTTGAAATAGCGTTTGAAGGTCTGTACAAACCATTCTGCTTGACCATTTGTAGCCGGGTGGTAAGGTGCGGTCAACTTGTGTTTGATGTTGTGGGCAGTCAGGAAACTCTGAAACTCCTGGCTTGTGAATTGTGCACCGTTGTCTGTGACAATTTCTCTGGGGTATCCAAACGTAGCAGCGAGATGTAACAGTATGGAAATCGTCGCCCTAGTCGTCGGCTGGGTAACAGGAATGATCTCGGGCCACTTTGAATGGGCATCAATAATGATCAAAAAGGTGTGTCCTCTGATCGGGCCTGCAAAGTCCAAGTGTAAGTGAAACCAGGGAACCGTGGGCCAAGTCCAGGGTTGGACGCACTCTCGAGGAGGGTCTCTTGCAGTTTGTGCACATCCAGCACACGCATTCACATATGTCGTGATATCGGAGTCGAGGTTCGGCCACCACACATAGCCTCGGGCCTTTTGTTTCATACGTGTGCCCCCGGGATGACCAGTATGTAGCAAGTCCAGAATGTGTCTCCGGAGGGTCTGTGGAACGATCACTCGGTCTCCCCATAAAACACAGTTCCTAGCCACAGTTAATTCCAGACGCCTATGGAAGTAAGGTTCATAATCCTGTTGCAGGCCAAATGTACCGTACCCAGGAGAGTATTGTCTTAAGGAAGGTATCCTTGGCTGTATGGGCTGCTACTTCCCCGGAAGACAGAAAGGACAGGCTGGTGTAACGACAACTCTTGACAGGTGGAGAAGAGTCTGTTAATGTCCTTGTCAGACGGGACATGGCGTCCGCATTAGCATTGGCATCATGGCTGCGATACTGGATTTTGTAGCTATATGCTCCCAAGAATAGGGCATAGCGTTGAAGACGGGCGGCAGTCGTCTGGGAGATGCCTTTGTCAGAGCTAAAGATCTGAAGGAGAGGTTTATGATCAGTCAGTATGGTGAATTCCCAACCATACAGGTAAAGATGAAACTTCTTAATTGTCCATATGAGTGCCAGAGCCTCTTTGTCAATGTGAGAGTAATTGCTTTCTGCTTTTGTCAAGGACCTGGAGGCAAATGCTTGTTTCTCTGACCCATCTGGTAAAACGTGAGATAGTACAGCCCCTAGACCATAGGGTGAGGCATCACAAGCCAAGGTGAGAGGCCTTTGGAGGTCATAGTGCACGAGCATGCGTGACGCCAACAGCTTTCGCTTAGAAACTTCAAAAGCACGTTGGCATGCAGCCGACCAGTTCCATCTGGAGTGTTTCTCCAAAAGCTTGTTTAATGGAAACAAAGTGTGTGCTAGATCCGGCAGGAATTTGTGGTAATAGTTAAGCAAGCCCAGGTATGATCGCAGCTGTTGGACGTTGGTTGGGGCTGGAGCTTTTACTAAAGCATCAAATTTGGCTTTCGTGGTGTGCATACCCTCTGCATCCACAAGGTAGCCACAAAACTCCAATTTAGGTACCATGAATTGGCATTTCGCCAAGTTCACTTTTAGACCCTGCTCTTGGAGTCTCGCCAACACAAGCTCCATGTTACACTTGTGTTCCTGGTCCGTCAGGCCCGTGATGAGCATGTCATCTAACAGGCACTGTGTGAAAGGAATGTCCGCCAAAATCTCATCCATTTTGCGTTGCCAAATGGCTGGGGCGGAGGCTACCCCAAACACCACCCGATTGTATTCATACAGTCCCTTGTGAGTGTTGATGGTTAGAAACTTGCGGGACGAAGGGTGGACCTCAAACTGTAAATAAGCTTGCCTGAGATCAAGCTTGGTGAACTTTTGACCTCCTGCAAGAGAGGCAAAAATGTCATCTACTCTGGGTAGGGGATACTGGTCTATCTCCAGTTGAGAATTTAGTGCCATGCGGAAATCGCCACAAATGCGCAAGTCCCCATTCGCTTTCTTTACTACAACTGGTGATGCCCACTCGCTGTGCTCTACCTTTGAGATGACACCTTGTTTCTCCAGCCGGCTTAGTTCAGCTTCCACACCTGCTCGGAGTGCGAAAGGTACCGTCCGAGCTTTGAAGAACCTAGGCTGAGTCTCACACAGTCATGCTTTATTTTTCCCAAATGGTGATCAAAGACTTGTGGGAATCGCTGTTTCAGGGATTCCACCCATCTCTCGTTATCTCTTGATGGGATGGTCACGGTGTTGCAGGGGTTTATGGCGATGTCTGGCATGCCAAAGTGAGCAAACCAGTCTCTCCCAAAGAGAGGGGGTCCCCCGTGTTCTAGAATATACAATGGCATTCTCTTTGTCTGACCCTTGTAGGATACCTGTACTTTCACGTACCTCAGTGGGTGGAGTATCTGCTTTGAGTATGTCTGCAGTTTGATTGGTGTTGGACGGACAGTTGTTCGGATCAGAAGTTTTCTCCATTGTTTCTGGGTGATAACTGAAACTGCTGCTCCTGTGTCTACATCCATCTTGAGTTTCTTTCCTTCCACGGTTACCTCTACAGTCATTGCTGAGGGTGCTGAATGCATATGATGTATGTCCAATCTGTGGAGCACTTCCCCATCCTCTGATTCCGATGACGATGTATATCTTCCCACCATATATGCTTTTGTCCTGGGGTTCAGAGGTTGTTTATTTTGCACCTTCTTACTACGGCAGACTCGTTTCAGATGGCCTGCCTTACCACAATTATGACAGAGCTGATCCTTAAACCGGCAGACTTTGTGATCATGGTCTGTATTCCCAAAACGGTAGCAAGCTGACTTCTGGGTTGGTGAGGGTCTATATTTACAGTTAGCTGCAGTTGCCTTGACTGCTGTTCTGAAAACTTCCTTTTTAACCTCTTCCCTTCTGCTCTGGGGGTTCAAAGCGTATGTATCTTTCACAGCCATTTCCATCACTGAAGCTATCTCAATTGCCTTTGTAAGGGTAAGGTCTTTCTCTGTTAACAGTCTCTTTTGGCTAGACTCACTATTTAGTCCCATGACAAATTTATCCCTCAGTGCAGTCTGTAAATACTCCCCAAAAGAACAGGTTGAGGCTAGTCTGCGAAGGGCGAGCACATAAGCCTTAATATCTTCACCCGGGTGCTGCTGCCTCTGACAGAACCGAAATCTTTCTGCAATCTCTAGTGGTTTAGGCTGGAAGTGATTCCCTAACAGTGTCAGGAGCTCTGCCAAGGTCTTAGTTGCTGGTTTTTCAGGGAAAAGGAGATCCCTAAGAGTGTCATATGTCCTAGCACCAACCACTGTCAGAAATACTGCTACTTGCCTGTCGCCTGAGATGGAATTTGCATAAAAATATTGTTCCAGTCTCTCAATCCAGGAACTCCACGATGTCTGTTCTCCATCAAATTCACTTAATGTCCCGATCAATGACATTTTCCTGCTGGGCTCTGTGGGTGTTTGTATCCAGCTGACAATCCAGAGTTTTTTTCCTTCTTTTCTTTTCTCACACGGATAGTAACCTTGTAAATCCCATCCTCGTCGCCACTGTTATATTCTCCGTGTTGTGAGAGACACTGGACTCTGATCTGGAACAATGGTTGTTTATTCAGGACTCACTGTACACTACAACATGCATTACAGGACAGCTCTGTATAACCACACATCTCCTACATGTCTCCAAGATGGCCACTCTGCCCCTTGACCCCTGTCATCACTCCTGGGTGGAGCCAGCCTTAAAGTGACAGTACATGTGAAACCCTTCAGGTATAACAAAAGGGGAATGCAGTGGACTCTGATACAAGGTGGTTTCTGGTCACCAGAGCACCTGCTTACATCAGAGTTCCCCCTTAAATCAAGATCTGCAGCATTCCTCTTTATGTCAGAGTTACACTGTAAGGGGAAATCCTGCACACTCTGATATTTTGGGGAACATTGTGCTGGCTGGATTATATTAATCTGACCTTCATGTTAATGGAGAAATATGTTTTTTTACTTTTGTTTAACTTAAACACATTGCTAATAGCACTAACTACATGTTTATAGTTTAAGTATTGATATTTGTACGGTTTAGCACTGAAAACAGCCATTTTATGTACATTTTTGCAGTGCCAGTAAAAAATGTGTGCCGTTTGTAAATGTTGGCGTTCTGCCAGTAAATTTCACTCCGGGGGTTGGCAACACTGACGCAGTGTCTTTGGCGGGAAGCAGAGTCCCAGGAGGAGGGTGACGGCTGTCTCTCCTCTTGTCAGTGCAAGTGAGAGTGTCTTGGACGGTCGGCCTAGAGGACGAAGGTTGAGCTGGGCTGCAGAGAGGGATCCAGAGTGCTGTGGACCTAGTGGAGCTGCTGGGCAGAAGTTTCAGGGAAAAACAGTGGAGTGAGTACTTGAGACTGCCCAGGGGTCTGCCTAGGAGAGGGGACCACTCCAGAAGGTCAAGTGGATCCAGGAGCCAGCTAACCTGTGGAGAAGGTTTAGAGAAAGGGGGTGCTAGAGTTTAAGCCCTGAAGATAAGTGAGAGAAAGAGGGTGCCGGTGTGGGCCCTGAAGTGTTTAGCAGCGCAGCAGCAGCACAAGAAGCTACCTCAGCAAGGAGTGCTTAAGGGAGCTAAAGGACTTCTTTATGTGAGAAAGCAGTCCAAGGTCAGTTTGAAGTTAACAGGCAGCAATTCAGCGTTAACCAGCGTCAACCGGCGTTGACCAGCATTTAGCCAGCGTCAATTCAGCGCCAAGAAGCGTTTTAAGTTGTCCCTAGCAATTTGTGAATAGTTGAGCCAAAGGTGTATCCCACTCATTCCCTTCTCCCATCCAAGTTCTCAATAAATACAAAAAATCCAAAGATACTGGACTGGTCATTGTCTCAGTGCTCACACTTGGAGGAACATGAACAGGGGTACTTTTGTTGCACCCGGTGGCCCAGGGGGACCCATATCCAGCAAAACGTCTGGGAATCTTGCTACATAAGTATAATTTTATATTCTTTTTTTAAGTGTAAATATATATATATATATATATTGTATATTCCTGATGTGCATTACAAGTACAGGCTGCCCTTTTGCACAATTAAAGGGAGGTCATCAGGACTGACAGAAATGACAGGCTATTCCTAGGTAATTCTAAAAATGTTAGTTGACCAAATGGGCAATTGTTTACTGTCCTGAGTAATTAGAGTTGTAAAAACTACAGCTGGTTTTAACTGGTCTTTTCATCTTGATTAACCACTTGCCGACCGCTTACCGCATATATACTGCGGCAGTGTGGCTTTCCCAGGCAAACCGACGTAGGTAAGCTGATGCAGCGGGCAGGCGGCTCCGATTGCCACCTGACACCCGCGATCATTCCCCGCTGAGAGAGAAGGACGGTCAGCTGTTGTAAACACAGCTGACCATCCTTCTCCCTGGGTTGATCATAGAGCCCATGTGATCCTGCTATATAGGATCACATGTCTCTATGGTCATTTCAGAAGCCACGCCCCCCACAGTTAGACTCACTCCCCTAGGCTCACATTTAACCCCTTGATCACTCACAGGGTTAACCCCTTCCCTGCCAATGGCATTATTACAGTAACAGTGCATATTTTTAGCACTGATTACTGTAGTAATGTCACTGGTATCCCCAAAAGTGTCAAAAATGTCAGTTAGGGGTCCGATCTGTCCGCCGCAATATCGCAGTCCCGCAAAAAAATCGCAGATCACCGCCATTACTAGTATAAAAAATAAATAATAAAAATGACATAAATCTTTCCTGTAGTTAGTAGACACGATAACTTTTGCGCAAACCAATCAAAATACGCTTATTGCAATTTTTTTTTACCAAAAATATATAGCAGAAAACAAATTGGCCTAAAATGTTAAATTTCGATTTTTAAATTTTTTGGGGGGGAATGTCACATAGCAGAATGTGAAAAATATTGTTTTTTTTTTTTTTCAAAATTGTCGCTCTTTTTTTGTTTATAGCGCAAAAAATAAAAATTGTAGAGGTGATATAATACCACCAAAAGAAAGCTCTATTTGTGGGGAAAAAAAGGACGTACATTTCGTTTGGGTACAGCGTCGCACGCCCGTGCAATGGTCCGGTAAATAATGCAGTACCGAATTGCAAAATAGGGCCTGGTCATTAAGAGGGCAAATCCTTCCGGTCTTAAAGTAGTTAACAACAAGATCGAAATTGTTTTGTCAGCCAATTAAAAACAGCTCCAGGGCCAATAACTGATTCATCAGGGGAAGTTTTTTAGCTGTCAAATATCTCATTCCTCATCAATATGGAAGCACAGAGATTAAAACACATATTATTGCATGCATGGAAGCTACCTAGGTGCATATTATATATCAGTTTGCAGCACAAACTTGCTCTGGACTGGACGGACTGAGGGCCAATGGCCTGAACACCTAAACAGGTATAAGATATAACATATCATATGGGGATTCAATTGGTATAGACCCCTTGTGAAATTGATGATCCCCCCCCCCGTTTCACCCACTAGGATCCAGAGATGTATAGTAACGAAGAAGAACTACTTTACTACTGTACTTAAGTACTAAAAGGCGGTATCTGTACTTTACTAGAGTATAATTTTTTTTCTCCTACTTCCACTTTTACTTCAGTACATATTTTCAATGAGTTTAATACTTTTACTCCGATATCTTTTTTATGTGCTGCATCGTTACTCGTTACAATTATAAAAATGTTACGAATCATTCCATTCCAAACCCGCTCCGCCGTTGACTTTTTTTTCTCAAGTCTCACTGTCTCTGAGACTCACAAGTCACGACCAATCCCCGACCCGATACGATGGCTCAGGGGAAGAGCCTCGCCGCCTCTGCCCTCCCTCGGCTCAGCCCGAGTCCCGCTCGGCTCTCAAGTGAAGTGGCGGTGGCGAGAGAGGAGAGACACCTGCCTGTGGAGTGATCTCTCTGGGCCCTGGCTGGAGGAGGGACTGTGAGTTACTTGAGTCTAGACTACTAGACTGTCTCTGGGCACTGTGCAGCGCGGCCGCCCAGCGCGGGAGAACTGGATGGAGGTATGAATATATTCTTTCAGCAGGGGGGACTGGACTGGGGACTTTGGAGAGAGAGGCTGGAGGACTCGAGACAGCCTAAGGTAGGAGAAGTAAGAACTGTCTTGAAGCCAAGTCACTCACTAAGGGGATCGGATCTATTCAATGGAGGGAGGGACCTGCCCTGGCCTGCCCTACTCTAAGGGGGATCTATAATGGGAGGGGGACCCTGGCCTGCTGTAAGGGGGCTCTATAATGGGAGGGGGACCCTGGCCTGCTCTAAGGGGAATCTATAATGGGAGGGGGACACTGGCCTGCTCTAAGGGGAATCTATAATGGGATGGGGACCCTGGCCTGCTCTAAGGGGGATCTATAATGGGAGGGGGACCCTGGCCTGCTCTAAGGGGGATCTATAATGGGAGGGGGACCCTGGCCTGCTCTAAGTGGGATCTATAATGGGAGGGGGGCCCTGGCCTGCTCTAAGGGGGATCTATAATGGGAGGGGGACCCTGGCCTGCTCTAAGGGGGATCTATAATGGGAGGGGGAACCTGGACTACTCTGAGTGGAATCTGTAATGGGGGGGGACCCTGGCCTGCTCTAAGGGGATCAATAATGGGAGGGGGACCCTGGCCTGCTCTAAGGGGGATCTAAAATGGGAAGGGGGCCCTGGACTTTTGACTACTTTCTTTAATAACTACATAACACAATACTTGTACTTTTACTTTCGGTACTTATGTAGTAAATTTTAAAATAAACCACTTGCAATACTTAAGTACAAAAAATGTTGAATACTTTAGTACTTCTGCTTAAGTGTGGTGCTTAAAGAGCACTTCAACTTCTACTTAAGTCACTTTTTTGATAGAGCACTTGTACTTTTACTCAAGTCTGGGTCTCTAGTACTTTATACATCTCTGTTAGGATCAAAAGTAAGTGATTTTAATGTTTGGAGGGCTTAACAAATGTACAGAGTGTATATAATTATATACTTGACACTGTATTATACTATATTACTTTACTCAAGACAGACTGGGTGACAGACGGCCCCCTCTTTCATTGGGACCTCCATGGGCCTCATGGGTTGGCCCTGTCTCGGATGACTCTTGGGTTTTGGGATGTCCACCTATACCTGCAAAGTGCTGAGAATTTACATTATGTTTTATTCGAAGATATTCCCACAGCCTTATGCTCTTTGAACATATTTGGATGGTACGTACAACTCAGATTAACATTGTGCCATATGAACTCTCTAGTATACTGTGTAATGTATCAATATTCCAATAATGGGAACATGTTGTGATTTTTTGTTGTGGTTGGAAAAACACAAATTGTGAATTGGTGCATCTTCTCCTCATCACTCACCCATGAGGAAGGGCGTGGTCCCTTAACGCGTAGGGTGCTCAGGAGTTGTAGTGCATCACATCATACAGTTCCATGGAAAGTTCCATTTTATGGCTGTGACATGTATAGTTTTCTATAAACTCTGTTTTTCAATTTGTATATATAAATTTTTTTTTAATATAAATTAATAAACCAAATATTCTATAATATTCTTTATGTTTTGGTGTTGATGTTACCGTATTTAAAGTCCCAAACTAAGGGGGATCTAGTTGTTGTTTACAAGACTACACAGGGATGATGGTAACCAACACAAGGCTCCAACACTTCTGGGTTATCTAGACATTTTATAATAACCACTCATCATCCTCTATATATCACAACACTGCAGTGATCCTGTCTCTGGAACCACAAGCTGGGAGTCATGAGCAAGATAAATAGAGCCTATGGTAAGTCAGATCCACCTGGGTATTAATAACCCTGGGAAAGAAACTGTGCAAAGGGAAGATGGCTTTAGAGTGTTGTTCTGTCTGCTGCTGTGGATTTTCCACTATATGTGATAGACAAATTACTTTCAAATGACACCAGAAGCATGACTATGCGAAGTGACTTGTACTGCCATCTTCTGAAGAAACATCAGTGAAGTGCAGAAACTGTGTGGACATTCCTTTCTTTTTGAATATAAAGGCTAATGGCCAGGGATGCTGTGGAAGGCTTATGGCATGGAGTTGAGCATAGTATTATTATTATACAGGATTTATATAGCACCAATAGTTTGTGCAGTGCTTTACAATATGGGGGAAGACAATACAGTTACAATACAATTCATTAAAGGAGGAATTGGAGGGCCCTGCTCATTATAGCTTACAATCTAGAAGGGAGGGTCAAGTGAAACAAAAGGCAATAACTGTGGGGGGTGAGCTGATGGAGAAAATGGAAGTATAGTTGTTAGGTGTGGGTAGGATAGGCTTCTCTGAAGAGGAGGGTTTTCAGGGATCATCTAAAAGCTAATCGAGTAGGAGATAATCGGACAGATTGGGAGGGAGCTGGAGAGCAGGAGGTTTTGAGAGGAACAAAGAGAGCGATTAGGTTTGTATTTTGAGACTTGGCTAGTGATGTAGCTGGGGGCTAAATTGTGGATGGCTTTGTAAGAAGATGTTAATTTGGTGGGTGGAAGCCAGTGGATGGATTGACATAGAGGGGTAGCGGACACTGAGCGATTGGTAAGGTGCATGAGTCTGGCAGCAGCATTCATGATGGATTGAAGGGGGGATAGCCTATGTAGAGGTAAGCCAATGAGAAGGGAAGGGAATTGCAGTAGTCGAGGTGCGAGATGACCAGGGAGTGAACTAGGTGCTTTGTTGTGTCATTGGTTTGAAAGGGGTGTATAATGGAGATGTTGGGGAGGTTAAGGTGGCAAGATTTGGACAGTGATTGGATGTGGGGCTTAAAGGAGAGTTCAGAGTCCAGGACAACACCTAGTACCTTGGCATGCGGGGATGGGCTGATAGTTGTGCCATCGATATTGACAGAGAGATCGGGGAAAGGGGCACGTGGTGGAGGAAAAATTATAAGTTCGGTTTTGGATAGATTGAGTTTGAGGAAGTGGTGTGACATCCAGACTGATATATCTGATAGTAAATCAGTGATATGTGAGGAGACTGAGGGAGTGAGCTGAGGGGTGGAAAAATAGATTTGGGTATCGTTAGCGTAGAGATGGTATTGGAAGCCGTGGGAGGCTATCAGCTGACCCAGAGAGGAGGTGTAGATTGAAAATAGGAGAGGTCCAAGAACAGAACCTTGGGTGACCCCAAAAGAGAAAGGAAGAGGAGAGGAGGAAGAAGAATTGTAAGTAACGCTAAAGGTGCAGTTGAATAAGTAGGAAGAGATCCAGTGAAGAGTACAATCATGGAGACCAAAGGCATGGAGTTTTTTGAGGTGGAGGGGGTGGCCAACCGTATCAAAGGCAGCAGAAGGGTCCAGGAGTAGGAGTACAGAATAGTGTCCATTGGTTTTGGCCATTAGTAGATCGTTCGTTAGTTTTAGGAGAGTAGTTTCTGTGAAGTGTTGAGGCCGAAACCCAGACTGAAGGAAATCAAGAAGGCCATTCTCGGCAAGGTGGTCGCTCAGTTGGTTGTAGACCAGACTTTCAAGAAGTTTGGATAAAAAGGGGAGCAAGGAAATAGGGCATAGGTTGGGGGGCGCATGCGCGGCGCGAAGCTGGACAGACGTTAGAGTCACAGCTCCGCCGGAGGGGAGAGAGGAAAATCGCTTCCTCTGGGCCAGATCGCAACCTTTTTGGCAAAAAATACCTATCACCCCCGCAGGAATCCCTCGTGCATGCCTTCGGCCAAAAAAAAGCAACGGGGCCGCCCGCCACAGCACTCCTTAACAACATATCTGCTCCGCACCAAGGAGTGTACAAGGATGACCAAAGATGGCGCCCAGCTCTCACCTTCACCCACACAGCCTGCAGCGTCGGCTCCGCCACCTCCAGCAGACAGCAGCATTCCAAGGGACCATGAGTACCCCCAAACTATTACTAAAGGGGATCTAGAAGCTGGATTTGCAGCGATGTATGAAAAGCTTGCAGATAAAATCCAAACCGAGATCCACAAATCCACACATACCCTGACACAGGAAATAACAGCTCTGGGAGGCGGCACTGACCTGCTTGAAACCAAGCATGATGAGCTCGCTATCGCCCATAATGACCTAAGGAAGGATTTTGAGCTCCTCTCTGATAATTATGTCCTGCTCCAATCCCAGGTGGAAGACTTGGACAATAGAAATCGCAGGAATAACCTGCGTCTTAGGGGGATTCCTGAGTCGGTGGTTGAGCTTTTCCCAGCAGTCTCCAAACTATTTAATGACCTGCTCCCAGATAAACCAGTTTCAGCATTCATTTGTGACAGGATTCACAGAGCCCTGCGTCCTAAGCCTCCCCGGATAAGCCTCCTAGAGACATTATCCTATGTCTTAAGGACTTCCTGGTCAAGGAGGACATACTCCGGGCCTCCAGAAATACCCCAAACATTGTGCTGGACGGCCATAGAATTCAAATCTAACCGGATATCTCTCAAGCTACCCTAGAGAAACGCTGCAAGATGAAAGAGGTTACCACGATGCTGCAGACGGCTAGAATCCGGTACAGATAGGGTTTTCCATTTAAGCTTACGGTCCCTCATAATGGCTCAGTGTATGTCGTATACAACTTAGCAGAAGGCAAAGAGCTGCTTATCAAGCTGGGCCTTATGGAGGCCATGCCACCGGTCCGCCAACAGATCACTCCTAGACGATCACCCGTCTGGTCTACCCCAGCGACAAGGAGAGACCAGCGCAGATGGCGTAACCCCTTCAGAGACGGCTCTGTGTGACACTACTAGATGACCGCTTCTTTCACACTAAATACGTTTTAATAGTTCTTTTTGGGACACCATGCTGCTCGGTTGGAAGTGAGTGGGCGTGGTCGCCCAGTTCAACATATTCAAGCTGCTCTGACTTGTCCTTGGAATCTCTTCATTTTTTGAGCCGCCCTGTTATGAAGCCTAGACATTGTCAAATTGTGGTCTTAAAGATCCAAACCAAATAGGTTTTTTTTTGCCTCCATTTCTTTTTTGGCACTCACCACACCTGTTGACTTTGTGAGACTGGATGGTCATATACCTCAGTAAGGTTACCCCATGTTAGTATAATGTCTATATATACCTATTGCGCCTAATGAATATGAGGTCTGGGGTGTGATAGCTTATAACCTTTTACATGATCTCCAGCCCCTATAACATAATTCTGGATTATTGTTCGTGGTTTTTGATCCAGGGCCTTGTTTTATACCATACGTTTTTTTTTTCCTCTCTCCCCTCCCGCTGGTTTACCCCTACTTGATGTAACGCTCCTGCGTTTCATGTATGGTGTGGATTTTCAGCTGCAGAAATATTCCACTTCAGTAGTCATGTAAGAGAGATGCTGAGATACCATTCCCAACCTCAATGACTCATCATGTGTGGAAGGTCTTAATTCAGCTAGTAAATACACACACTCAACAAGCTGGTTCCTAGAGTGACTTTATGTATGTAGTAACACAGTGATGAAGATTTAAGAGACAGGTTGAGTGGAGGTGGTAGGTGACAGACACTTGAAGGTAAGACAGTAGCAGATGGATGCAGGTAGGTTTAGCAATCATGTATGGTAGCAGATGACAGAGTAGCAGGTGGACATACAAGAGAGATCAACCCAGTGCAGGAATAAGTAGCAGTAGTCTTAAGAGCTAGCAATCTAGATATGCAGATGTGATAAATAGTCTTTACTATGCAGAGCTAGATAGTGTAAGCTTAGTATAAGTTTATAGAGGGTTCCCCTGCGGGGTACTTAGCACTAATAGCAATACAGCCTAAGGTTGGTTCAGGAGGAGCGGATGATCCGGAAGCGGGATACAGGGATCAGCGCAGCGAGGTTCCGTCAGCGAGGTATGCTTGCAAGCACGAAAGCTTCAAGCCAAGTTAGCATCCAGGTAAGGGTGTTTGAACGAACACATGTGAGTGAGAACCGGCGATTTAAATAGCCATCTAGTCCGGCGCTGAGTGATGACAGCTTCAGTCTTAAAGGTGTATGCGCACCTTTCCAAAAGAGAATGGTGGGGCGCATACACTTGTGAAAAGAGTAATTTAGGGTACCAAAGGTACCGGAACATTACAATACCCCCCCCCCCCCCTTAAGGCCGGCTCCTGAAGGCCTCTGGAGCTGGTTTGTCTGGGTATCTAGCATGAAAATTGCGGATTAATCTAGGGGCATGTATTTCAGAGGTGTTTAGCCAGGTGTCGTCTTGGGGCCCATAGTTCTTCCATCTAACCAAGTACTGAAGTCTTCTTCTGTAGATACGAGAATCCAGAATCTCTTTTATCTCGTATTCTTCTCCACCTTCAACTTGTTCAGGAGGCGGAGGTGGAATATTAGGCCTTATTCCTTGGTCCGGAACATGGGGCTTCAGTAGCGACACATGGAAAATGGGATGGATTTTTAGGTCTATTGGCAATGTAAGCTGTACTGCAGCTTTTCCAATAAGTTTTTTGATTGGGAAAGGTCCCAAGAACAGAGGTCCAAGCTTTTTGCTAGGGATCTTCAGTCTTAAATTTTTTGTTGAGAGCCAAACGAGGTCTCCGATAGTGTACTGTGGAGAAGGTCTTCTGCGAAGATCATAGTACTTCTTTTGTTGACTGTGAGCGTGTGCAATGGTAGTATTTAATAAACCCAGAGAATCCTTTATTTGGGTAAGATAGTCTGAGGCTACTGGGTTGTTTGAAGGAAGGATGCGTGGTGGAAGAATAGAGGGATGAAACCCATAGTTCAAGTAGAACGGACTCTGCTTGGTTGTACTGTGGGTTGCGTTGTTGTAGGCAAACTCTGCCAGAGGGAGAAGATCCACCCAATCATCCTGTTGGTAAGAAGTGTAACAACGTAAATACTGCTCGATGCATTGGTTAACTCTTTCAGTCTGTCCGTTGGTCTGCGGATGGTAAGGAGAAGTGAGCTTCCGCTCGATCCGTAGTATGTGACATAGTTCTTGCCAGAACTTAGAAATAAATTGGGATCCACGGTCAGACAGAAGAGTTTTTGGGATACCATGTAATCTAAAGACATGTTTCATCAGGAGTTCTGCCGTTTGTTTGGACGAAGGTAGTCTGCGAATAGCAATGAAATGTGCCATCTTTGTCAGATGGTCCACTGACACCAAGATGGTATTAAATCCTTTGGAAAGAAGGCAATTCTACGATGAAGTCCAAGGACAAAACTTCCCATGGAGTTTGGGGTATTGGTAGACTGCATAGTAGACCGGATGGTCTCGTAGTGTCAATTTTGGACCTGGCACAGACATTGCATGAAGAGACGAATTTTTGTATAGATGTTTTCATGTCAGGCCACCAGAATTGCCGGGAAATCAAATTAAGAGTCTTTGTCATACCCATATGTCCTGCCATAGGCACATCATGAGATAATTCCAAGATCTTGGTGCGTAGGGTAGGTGGTATGTAAAGTTTGTCGTTGTAGTAGAGGAAGCCTTCTGCATCAGTATTTAGTTGTGGTGGGGGTGAATCCAAACTTATACCATGCAACACCTCTTCCTTCAAGGAACGGACAACTCCAATAATGCGTTTGTGAGGTATTATAGGAACGGAAGGGATTTCAAAGTAGTTTTCTTCAGTTAGTCGTGATAGTGCATCCGCCTTTTTGTTCTTATCTGCAGGTGTGTAAGTCACTAGGAAGTTAAACCTTAAAAAGAATAGTGACCATCGTACCTGTCGGTGCGAGAGAGTTTTGCTAGTCTGAAGATATTGGAGGTTTTTATGGTCCGTGTATATAATTATTGGTAATTGGGTGCCTTCGAGTAAATGTCGCCAATTCTCCAGAGCCAATTTTATAGCAAGCAGTTCCTTTTCACCCACGGGGTAATTTATCTCGGGACTGCTTAGGGATTTAGAAAAAAAGGCGACTGGATGAAGTGGTGAAGTGTGGGTTGGTCGTTGGGAGAGTATTGCTCCTACTGCCATGTTTGACGCATCTACCTCCAGAATGTATTGGAGGGATGGGTCTGGATGGCGTAATATGGGAGCGGAAGTAAACCTTGTCTTTAACAAGTGAAAAGCTTTATTTGCTTCTTCTGACCATTTGAATGTTTTTTTTATGCTAGTGAGCTGTGTGAGGGGTCTCACAATAGCAGAAAAGTTTTTAATGAACTTCCTGTAGAAATTTGAAAATCCCAGGAATCGCTGTAGCGCCTTGCGTGTGGTTGGTGTAGGCCAATCCTGAATGCAGGATATTTTACTCATGTCCATCTCGATTCCTGTTTTGGATATGATGTAGCCTAGAAAGAGTACCTCGTCTTTATGAAACAAGCATTTCTTCAGTTTCACATAAAGGTTATGTGCAAGCAATCTCGATAGTACAAGTCTTACATGTCTTATGTATTCAGACAGGGATCGTGAATATATAAGTATATCGTCCAGATATACCACAACACAGACATTTAGTAAGTCTTTAAAAATATTGTTTATAAATCGTTGGAAAACTGCAGGGGCGTTGCATAGCCCGAATGGCATCACAAGATATTCGAACAATCCGTATCTGGTTCTGAATGCAGTCTTCCACTCGTGTCCATCACGGATTCGAATGAGATTGTATGCTCCTTTCAGGTCCAATTTTGAAAAATAGGTAGCTCCACGCACCTGCTCAATGAGCTCAGGGATAAGCGGTAGAGGATAGCGATCTTTTATTGTGATAGCATTCAATTTCCTGTAGTCGATGATAGGTCTGAGACTTGAGTCCTTATTGCGAACAAAAAAGAGTCCTGCTGCTGTGGAAGAAGTGGAAGGTCTAATAAAACCTTTTTCCAAATTCTCATCCAAATAGGTTTTGAGATGGGAAAGTTCATCCTGTGAAAGAGGATAAACATGACCGAACGGCAATTTGCTATTTGGGAGTAGATCAATGCTACAATCATAGTCTCGATGAGGAGGTAATGCTTGAGCATTTTTCTCAAGAAAAACCTCAGAAAGATCCTGATAACATAGTGGTGCAATCTCATCTGTCACCATAGACAGAATCTTCCCGGAAGACGGGAGGTTACACGTATCCTCGCAATAGCAAGAGAGGAAGGCCAAGGACCATTCCTTCCAATCTATGGTTGGTTGGTGTGTGTGTAACCAGGGAAGTCCCAACACAATGGGAAAGTGGGGTGATGGTATTAAATCGAAGGTAGTAGTCTCCCTATGAGACTCGTTAATAGTGACTAGAAGTGCTTGTGTCTGATCGGTGATCGGACCAGAGGATAACGGAACACCGGTAATAAGACTTACTGAGACAGGTTTAAGTTTAGAAATAATAGGAATTTTATTTGAAGCAGCAAAACATATATCAATATAATTTCCACAAGATCCTGTGTCAATCATGGCCTTAGTAGTAATCCTGTTCTGGTCCCACTGTAATGTCAAACAAACAAAAATGTAAGGGTTAGTGAATGAAGTTGTCAATCCCCCTAGGAGGACATGTGAACACTCACCCTTCTTTTTGTTGACTAGGGGACAGACATTTATCTTGTGATCCGGGGATGCACAGTACAAGCAGAGATTTTCATATCGTCTTTTGGCTTTTTCCATAGTTGATAGCGGTGGGCGTATGGTTCCTACCTCCATAGGAACGGGGTTAACGGCCGGAATCCGAGAGGAAACGGATAATAATGGCATTCCCATTTTCTCAGCCTTTCTTTCTCGTAGTCTTCTATCTATGGTAATACTGAGTTGTATTAATGCATCCAGGGTTTTTGGTAGATCCGCTCGGGCGAGCTCGTCCTTAACGGCTTCTGATAGGCCAAGCCTAAATTGGGTTTTCAGAGATGCATCATTCCATTCTGAATCAAGGGTCCATCTCTTGAATTCCGCGACAAAGTCTTCTACAGGCCTCCTTCCTTGTTTCAAGGATCTTAATTGAAGATCGGCAGTACTCTGCCTATTGGGGGTCATCATATAGGCTAGTGAGTTCTGCTAGGAACAAGGCATAGGAGTTGAGAAGCTGGTTGTTTTTCTCAAAAAGAGAGTCTGCCCAGGCTCGAGGATCGCCTGTTAGGTAAGAAATAATAGTACAAACCTTAATGTGATCAGTAAGGTAGGTACGAGGTTTTAGCAAAAAAAGTAACTCACATGCGTTTTTAAATTCGCAAAATTTTTTGCGATCGCCTGTAAATACCAAAGGGGGATTTATCTTGGGTTCAGGGGAGTGAGCAGAGGTAAGTTGTGTCAGTCTAATTACCTGCTGCGACAGAGCCTGATTGTTTTCTTTTAATTCAGCAAGTGCATGTATTAACGCAGTTACTTGCTGTTTTAATTGTGTCACCTGAGTGGTTATTTCTGCTGAATCCATTTGTGGGTTTGTTCAATCTGTAACGCTCCTGCGTTTCATGTATGGTGTGGATTTTCAGCTGCAGAAATATTTCACTTCAGTAGTCATGTAAGAGAGATGCTGAGATACCATTCCCAACCTCAATGACTCATCATGTGTGGAAGGTCTTAATTCAGCTAGTAAATACACACACTCAACAAGCTGGTTCCTAGAGTGACTTTGTGTATGTAGTAACACAGTGATGAAGATTTAAGAGACAGGTTGAGTGGAGGTGGTAGGTGACAGACACTTGAAGGTAAGACAGTAGCAGATGGATGCAGGTAGGTTTAGCAATCATGTATGGTAGCAGATGACAGAGTAGCAGGTGGACATACAAGAGAGATCAACCCAGTGCAGGAATAAGTAGCAGTAGTCTTAAGAGCTAGCAATCTAGATATGCAGCTGTGATAAATAGTCTTTACTATGCAGAGCTAGATAGTGTAAGCTTAGTATAAGTTTATAGAGGGTTCCCCTGCGGGGTACTTAGCACTAATAGCAATACAGCCGAAGGTTGGTTCAGGAGGAGCGGATGATCCGGAAGCGGGATACAGGGATCAGCGCAGCGAGGTTCCGTCAGCGAGGTATGCTTGCAAGCACGAAAGCTTCAAGCCAAGTTAGCATCCAGGTAAGGGTGTTTGAACGAACACATGTGAGTGAGAACCGGCGATTTAAATAGCCATCTAGTCCGGCGCTGAGTGATGACAGCTTCAGTCTTAAAGGTGTATGCGCACCTTTCCAAAAGAGAATGGTGGGGCGCATACACTTGTGAAAAGAGTAATTTAGGGTACCAAAGGTACCGGAACATTACACTTGACCGCCTGCGCTGGTACGTGTCTTGGCCACGCCGATGCACCAATATAGTCGTGCGTGCCTGGACGGGCTGCGGCCCGGCTTGGGCGGTTATTGGACTTTTTTGTCCAAGGGTATTGAAATTTTTTGGATGGGATCTAGGTTTCTGCCCATCCCCCTAGTAGGGCACCCAAGCTGGTGGTACATTTTATATGTTGCATTTTTTTTGTTATTTACTTCTTATTCAAAAGTAAAGTACAGTTTGTGTTTCAGAAAGTCATTTTTACTATTGTATGCGATGCTCATTTACCCAGTGGGGCGGCCTCCGGGGATCCATCTAGTTGGGCCCGGGGCAATCCCACTCGGCCTTCTCACAGATCTAAATTTTGATGTTGCTAATGTGATATATCATTTCCCTCCCCTCACTCCGGCCATTATCACTAAATATAAAGGTTCTCTCTCACTTTTGAACCTTTCATCCTGTAGAGCCCCTTGTTCTATTGTAATTAACTATCGGTATTAAAATTATCTCGCACAATGTACAAGGTTTCAACTCCCCCACAAGAGACATAAGGCATTTAAACAATACAAACAGGTGGGGGCAGATATAATATTGCTACAAGAGACGCATTTTGCCAAAGACAAACACCCCAAGTTTTTTGACAAATCATTCCAGCAATATAGGTGTTCTACGTTTAATAACAAATCTAGAGGTGTTGCAATCTTCATACGCAACAGTATTATGTTTGATATAACATCCCCATTTTGTGACCCAGAGAGACGGTTCCTGATTCTTAAGGGAAGCATAGGTGGTAAGGGGATCACTATTGTCTATCTTTATGCCCCTAACGATGCTCAAGCATCTTTTTTTAGATCTTTTTTTGAGGTGCTGGGTAAGTTCGAGTCCTCCCATATGGTTGTTGGAGGAGACTTCAATCTGACGGCACACCCCCTCCTGGATAGAAGTAGAGTAGTCCCTTCCTCCAGGGCATTTCCTAAAAGCCTGTCTCGTTCCCTCAGTGATATGCAACTAGTTGATACATGGAGAGCACATAATGAGGGGTGCCGGGCATACACGTTTCACTCACACCCTCATAATAGCTCAGCTAGATTGGACTATATCTTTTGTACCCCAGTTCTCCTAGCTAACTCTAGCGACGCTCATATCCGGGTATGCCCCTGGTCAGATCACCAGATAGTCACGATGGAGACAGGCAGTATTGGGATGGATAGATCTTCTTTTAATTGGAGATTTAATGACTCTTTACTAAATAACCTCACACTTACCTCACAAATATCATCCTCGTTAGATGAATATTTTGCAATTAATGAAGCCTTTGACACCCCTGTCTCCACTATCTGGACGGCCCATAAGGCCGTGATCAGAGGTAAGATCATTGCCCTTGCCTCAGCAAAAAATAAAGCTAGATTGGCCAGTATTCAATCTTTGATAAAAGATTTGGACCGTCTGTATTACCTCCTCGGGACCTCCTCCTCACCATCTCTGTTAGAACAAATCTCCTGTAAAAGAAAGTCCCTGGATGAAGTCCTGTCTAAAGATTCAGAGAGGGCCCTCAGATGGTCCAAAGCCAAGATTTTCCTTAGTAGTAATTCAGCATCCACCACGTTTGCTAAAAAACTGTCTCAAAACATTAGACAAACACATGTTTATAAACTCAGGAGACAGGATGGCGGGGTTGTTTCCCACCCCAAAGAGGTTCTAGATATTTTCACTCAATTTTATAAAAATCTACTCACGGACACCCCCCCCCCCCCCACAGAACCCATACCTAACATTACTACATGGTTGGACGGTTTACATCTACCATCGCTCTTGGTGGAACAGAGAGAGTCTATTGACGCCCCATGCACGGAGGAGGAATTGCTGTCCATAATTAAATCTTTAAAAACCTCTACAGCCCCAGGCCCAGATGGGTTTTCTGCCCTATATTATAAATAATTTTCCTCTCTCCTGATTCCCAGACTAACCAAGCTCTTTAACGAAGTCTTGCGTGGGGGTACCTTCCCTGATGAAATGCTCCTTGCCAACATGTCCCTCATCCCCAAACCAGATAAGGATCACTCACTCCCCCAAAACTATAGACCTATTTCGGTCATGAATAATGACCTTAAGCTCTTTGGCCGTCTCCTAGCGAACAGACTAGCCAGTAGTATAACCCATCTAATTAACCCAGACCAAACGGGCTTCACCCCCAGCAAACAACTCACGGATAATATCCGCTTAGCCGCAAATATCATCCAGGACGCCAATTCATCTAAATCCCCAACATGCCTAGTTAGCCTAGATATTCATAAGGCATTTGACAGCGTTAGCTGGTCATACCTTGAAAACATCCTACCTAGATTTGGTCTGGGCACAGGGTTCATTCACGGCTTTAAAGCCCTGTATGATTCCCCACAAACGAGGATACGTTTACCCGGTTGCAATTCAGAATTCTTTCACCTCAAAAGGGGCACTAGACAGGGATGCCCCCTTTCCCCCCTGCTCTTTGCTTTAGCCATAGAATCGCTAGCATGTTCCATTAGAAATAACGAAAAGATCTGTGGGTACTTTAAGGGAGGGAGGGAATATAAACTTAGCTTATATGCGGACGATGTGTTGTTATTCCTGTCCAACCCCCACATATCCTTGCCTCAACTACTTATTGAACTAACTGGAAGTATTCCACTCCATGTCTGGTTTAAGTGTTAATATACCCAAATGTTCACTGATGCCTATTAATCTACCATATTGGATGCAAATCTCAATCAAAGATCGTTTTTCTTTCACATGGTGTACAAAATCATTTAAATACCTGGGAGTATTTCTCACACCATATTACGACTCCCTTTACTTGACTAATTTCCCTCCACTGTTTAAAAAATTGAACTCCCTGCTGCAATCATGGTCAACATATTTCATCTCCTTCCTTGGGAGATGCGTGGCGTTGAAAATTATCATCCTACCTAAGCTGCTTTTTTGTTTTAGAGCCCTTCCCATCAACATACCCAAGTCCCATATATCCTCCTTCCAGAGAGATATTTCCAGGTTTGCCTGGAATGGAAGGAGACCCAGATATAACAAGCAGACAGTCCATACCCCACACCGTAAGGGGGGTCTGGGTCTTCCGGACCTATGGTCCTATTACTTATCAGCGAAACTCTCCCAAATAGCACAATGGCATTCCAAGCAGGAAGTAATTCCGTGGCTAACCTTTGAGGAGGCTTCCATTGCCCCCCTTTTTCTTAAAGCTATCCTGGTAAACTCTGATATCCCCAAGACATTCCCCCCTGCCTAACAAAATAGTTACTCACTTAAATATATTATGGAAAAAATATAGGTCCCCATGTGGCCTCCTATCAGAAGTTTCTCCCTTATTTACATTTTTAGGGGTCTTGGAGTCTCCGGCTCTTCCTCTGAGCCTGGAGGAACTTAATCCTTGGATAACTAGAGGCCTGACCTCCCTACAATCACTATCAATAAGTAATTCTTTTTGCTCCTTTGACCATCTTAAGAGACTTCATAATCTCCCTGAATCAGAAGAACCCCATTATGAGTCCATTAAAAAGTTTTTCCAACTTCACAGTTCCCTGACTCTACATCCCCCTTACACTACATTTGAATCCATCTGTTGCTCCTCACCCAGGGAGAGAGGCCTAATCTCAAGGTTATACGGACACCTCATTTGCTCCTCATTACCAGATAAATTGAAATACATGCTTAAGTGGGAGGAAGAGCTGGGTTGCCCGATCTCAGCTTTAGAATGGGACAGTATGCTTTCTAACATGCGTAAATGCATACGCTCTTCATCAAGTAGAGAATCATCATTTAAACTCTTTACAAGGTGGTACCTAACACCTCCCCTGATTCATTCATTTTACAACTCAGTTTCCCCCCTTTGTTTCAGGGGTTGTGACCAAGAAGGCACTTACCTGCATCTCTTTTGGAACTGCGATCACCTTAAACCCATATGGGACAGAGTAAAGCGGTTCCTATCCAGGCTGATAAACACTGAGGCGACCATTAACCCCAGGATGTGCCTACTGTTTTCTAGGGTCCCGGATGTCCCTGCCCCCACATCCAGGCTATTTCACACCCTCATGTCATCAATTCACTGGATGATCGCTTTAAACTGGAGATCCAATAATCTAGTTTGGTCGTAAGTATTATCTAGAATGGAGACTGTAAGACTCTCCGAAAAAATATTCCACTCCTTAAACAATACTATGAATGCCTTCAGTGGGAAATGGTATCTCTGGGACCCGTCTAATGACTGAATTTTTTCCCTCTTATTTGATTCTCTTGAAAGGTAACATCTTTCATATACGATCTTGATGAAGTTTGATATTCCATTGCTTGCCATAGGTGGTGATGTACATTCCCTGACAGGGATACACATTGTTTACTTTTTTGGATCTGTGATTCCAATGCTGGACGTTTTTTTCCCTTTTTTTTTTGTAATACTCTTATGTATGATATTTCTGGTTATTGATTATATACCTACATTGCATAAGATTTGTTACTGTTTTTTGCTATGACTCTCTAATAAAAACTTTTGTAAAAAAAAAAAAGGAAATAGGGCATAGGTTGTTAAGATTGGTTGGGTCCAGTGAGGGCTTTTTAAGTATGGGGCTGACTAGTGCATGTTTTAGAGAGTTGGGGAAGATGCCAGAAGAGAAGGAGAGATTGAAGATGTGGGTTAGAGAATGTAGAATAGAGCCAGAGGGTGAACGTAGCATTTCCGAAGGAACGGGATCCAGAGGGCAGATGGTTAAGTGGACGTTAGCAAGTAGTTTAGCAATCTCGTCTGAATGAGGGAAGTTGAATGAGGGAAGTAGTGATTGCACCTGTGGGCATGAAGTTTAAAGCATGGAAGGTATCTGAACAGCAGAGATTTCCTCACAAATTGTATCAATCTTCTGTTTGAAATGGTTGGTGATCTCCTGGGCAGTGAGTGAGTTAGTGGGTGGAGGCAGTGGAGGACGAAGTAGAGAATTAAAGGTAGCGAAGAGTTGCTGGAGGCAGGATAATAAGTTGTTAATGAGAGTGATAAAATAGGTCTGCTTGGCAGTGTGAAGACTGGAATTGTATTTTTGGAGGGCAGATTTGTATTGGTTGAAATCTTTCTGAGACCTAGTCTTACGCCATAGGCACTCAAGAGCACAGCTACATTTTTCAGACTTTTAGTGTTATCTGTTTGCCAAGGTTGAAGGGGTCGGGGCCTGATTCGATGTGTAGTGAGGGGGGCCAGTGTGTCTAGGGAGGCTAAAAGTGAAGTGTTGTAGACAGAAGTGACTAGGTTGGTGCAGGACAGGGGTGTGATTTTGCCATTGAGATGGCGTAGGTTTCTACAGGTAACTGTAAGGCAGTTGGAGGGAGAGGAGGTGGAGGAGAGAGAGAGTAAAACAAATAAGGTAAGGTATAGTATAGCATAACTAAAGGGCTACAAGCGGGTGGGTTGTTGTTGTGTCAAAACGAAGCGGGGTGGGGACTTGTACCTCTTGGAACCAATACACATTCAATTAGAAGCCCCCTTACATGTCTAATCAGACCTGATTTTTATAGTCACAACCCCTGCAACATTTTTCGTCCCGCTGTAATGTAGGCACGTTCTACATTAAAGTGTCAAATCTGCTCTAAATTCAGAAGAAGTGCAGGATCGTTGTCACACAATCAAAGGAAGCTGCATTTGCGGAATTTTGTAGGGCAGGGGTGTCAAACTCAATTTCATTGTGGGCCGCACCAGCATTATAATTTCCCTCAAAGAGCCAGGTGTATCTGTAAAACTTTAAAAATGTATCTACTCTTTATCATATGAAAAAATTGCCTTTGCATTTGATTATTACTGTTTTTAGCAATAACTTAAGACTTAAGCTGTGAAGGGCAGGTGCAGACCAGCAAAAAGCCTGCTCACACTCCTGTAGCAGATGATTCAAGTCTAAATGGTGGGTCTCACGCTGCTGGTATCATCCACAAGAAACTTTATTTAAGACTTTTCAGACAGGACAAGGTTCTGTCATGGTGTTCTTTATGAGCAGTAGCCAATAAAGTTTCTTGTGAATGATACCAGTGGTGTACAACCCTCCTTTTCAACTGGCATATTATAATTATATTTATATACAGTATATTATTTTTTTTTTTTTCCAACAAGTTTATTGAAGAGTAATGAGGTTAACAACATATAATTATACTTTTCACATTGTATGAAGAAGTAACAATCATATCTGATCCAATAACATTATAAGCGAGTAAGTATCAGTTTACATTAGGCAAAAGCAATAATCAGATGTCAGGGAAAACGTATGCTGAAACACGTGTTAATACAGGAATGATAAAACTGAGGTGATTCGCCCTTTAGAGTGAGAAGTTTTATGTTGAAACAACATAACCCATGAAATATGGCTGTTAAGGGCTAACATCTTTTTCCGCTTAATAAAGCTAAAATAACAGAGTAAGAGGTAGAATATCAGAGGAAGTGGGGGAGCGGACCCTGTGACCAGCACTGGGTCCGCTGGGATGGGGAAGGAGTAAATTAGAGAAGTAAGATGGGGAAGAGGGAGAGGGAAGGCAAGGAGAGTGGGCAGAGGGGAGGCGGATAGGGACCAAATCAACTTATGTGTCTAAGTCATTTAAGGGATCATGAAGATAAATGATAATACGGAGGAGGTGGATTAACTAATTAGTAGAAGAGTTAGTAAGCTGTTCATATTCGGCGGAGTATCGGAAAATGATCCAATCTTTCCAGATTTTAAGATATTTGTTTGGAGAGTCATGAACTGTAGATATGAGCTCCTCCATTTCGGAGATTTTGTTGATCTGGGTAAGCCAAGTATGTAGGGATGGGACTTTTGTGGTACCCCAAAGTCTGGGGATGCAAAGCTTAGCAGCATTTATCATAATCATAGGAAGGGATTTGAAGTACTTAGGTGGAGAGTTGGGGTGAAAGTGCAGTAGAAACTGAGCTGGATGTAATTGTAAGTCTTGAGTGGTTATTTTGAGTATGTAGGATTTGACCGTATTCCAAAATGGCTGTAGCAGGTGACAAGACCACCAGATATGTAGTAAATCTGAGACGGGTATATTTACTGCGCTAACCTTAATAGTGAAGGGTCAAGAGAAAGTGCACGTGCAAACGTGTACCCACTCCTTGAATGAGTATTAATGCTGAAGATAAATTATAATAAACTATTTAAACAATATTCAATTGTGATACATCATCCACTGTGAAGTGCACATACAACACTGTGTAACAATGGCTAAAAAGAATAAATAAATATGTGATATTAAATAAGCAAGAATATATAGCAATATAAATAGCATAAATATCATATATGATAGTCCGTGAATGATTAAGCTTTAAAGTGCCAAAAACGTGCTCATAAAGTCTCTGAAGTGCTGGATTGGGTCGTGCAGGGCGGTGGTTCTTAAGGTTCTATCACTCTGTGCCAAATGGGGTAAGGTATCACACTTACCAGATGGTGTGGATTCCAATGGCGTACGCCAAATGGAATCTAACAGGCTTAATGCTGCTGCTCCTGTGTATGAATACGTGGGTGGACGTTTCTCCTTATGGACATAGGATGGACACTCCGCATGGAAGAAAAAAATTGGTGCTCCTCATAGTGTAAAATGGTTTTTCCTTTTGTTGAACTCTCTTAAAATTTCATAAAATGCACATCAATCTTCACACACAATGTCCAAATAAAAACTCCATAAAACCCCCGATCAAAAACTGCAGCTGATACTTTAAAATCTCCCAAGTGATAAAAGCACTCCAAAAAGAACGTGGGTGACACAGCAAAACAAAATAGCCCCAAACAATGTTGGGGTCGGTGTGCAATAAACCGCTACTGAGCTACTATGTTGCCTTGCGGCTGGGTGAACCATAGGACGCTGGCTCTCTCCGCTCTCCTCACCGAACCCGGAAGTTGGAGTCTCGGTGTGCGGTTCAGCTAGCTCAAAGCGAGGCAACGTGCGTGCCAACTTGACGCGTTTCGTCAGAGTGTGACGTCTTCGGAAGTGGCACGTACATTGCGTTTCAGCTTGGTTATATGCAAAGATGTGGACTCATTTGCGCTTATTTACACCTGCTCGTATTCCCTTTCCATAACAATATGAACCGGAAGCAATTCACTAAGTTCAATGATCTGTATGGTGTTAATGATCTCTTTCCGCAGTGTATATTAGACAAAATCCCGGTGTAGGAAATTTATGATCCCTGAGGGAATTCAGAATGGAAAATATTTTTATGTGTTTGCAATTGCGATTTATATTGTATAATTAATTTGCATGATATTTTATATATATTAATAACGTTTCCAAATGCCTGTGATAGTGACATTGGGATATTGCACTCCGCTATTGTGTAGGTTAAAATTACCATGCAATATTATAAACAAAAAAGTGCTATATATTACAAAGAATTTAGTCGTGAGCTGTGATGAATCAATATTAAAAATAAAAAAAATAAATAAAAAACTAAAACAACCGATCCATGAACTAATGTTATGCTTCCGTTTACATGCATACCCTCAATACATTAAAATATTAGATAATTGATTAATAACCCCATAATGTTGGACATTAAATTGCATATTACATATGCCCATACACAAACTATTTTTCTCTAGCGCTCATTGACAGACGTAGTCCTCGGTGATACAGCACCTTCGGGTTATGTTGCCTCCACAGGAGCAGGACTAGACAGGAAATTAAAAAGCTCTGGCCACACCCTAGGGGCAGTCCCAGAGGGTATATCCTCTCTCTCTCTGCCTCAGCAAATCAGTTATTTTCTGTCTAGTTAGGAGTAAGGACCTAGATACCTTGCTGGGATCTTAGGTCCTGGCAAGATTTTTTTCTTGTATAGTGCAAAAGTATACCTGCGCTGCTACCAAAACAAACTAATAAATAAATCTCAATAATTATTGTGTATAAATAGTCTGTGTAAAGTGCTAGTGCTCAACTTAAAATACACAATACTATATCTTAAATACCAATCAATATAAAAATATACATAAATACAAATTTTATACACGTGAAACAAATAAATGTGAATAAAAATCCTTCAATTAAAGACGTGCTGAAATAGTGACAGTCTTTGTGCAAAGTATAAGTCCAAAGTGCTGCGTGCTCATAAAACAAGTGCCGGTGCTCTCTCTACATGGGTAGGTGCTCCCCTCCTGGACCCCTACTCACCAGAAGCCAAATAATACACCGCCTTCAAAAAATATCCTTAGGTGGGACGAGCCTTATTGGACCATCAACTCAATAGCTTTACTGTAGATCACATCATCCAGGTATTTGCTCAATGCTGGCTGTGTGCGTTGGACCGTTGGTGGACTGGGACAGCAGCAGTACAGCGCGCCAGGAGAGGGCCTGCCAGGCCAGAGGCCACACCACCTCCAGCAAGCCCAGCACAGCAGCATCTCTTTCCTTTTTTTGAGCAAATACCTGGATGATGTGATCTACAGTAAAGCTATTGAGTTGATGGTCCAATAAGGCTCGTCCCACCTAAGGATATTTTTTGAAGGCGGTGTATTATTTGGCTTCTGGTGAGTAGGGGTCCAGGAGGGGAGCACCTACCCATGTAGAGAGAGCACCGGCACTTGTTTTATGAGCACGCAGCACTTTGGACTTATACTTTGCACAAAGACTGTCACTATTTCAGCACGTCTTTAATTGAAGGATTTTTATTCACATTTATTTGTTTCACGTGTATAAAATTTGTATTTATGTATATTTTTATATTGATTGGTATTTAAGATATAGGATTGTGTATTTTAAGTTGAGCACTAGCACTTTACACAGACTATTTATACACAATAATTATTGAGATTTATTTATTAGTTTGTTTTGGTAGCAGCGCAGGTATACTTTTGCACTATACACTTTATGAAGGTACATCACCTTTTATACCAGCAGCAGCCCACTATACAGTGGTATCAGTATAATTATAATCCTCAGCGCTAGCCTTTAATCCTTAAGATTTTTTTCTTAAAAGATTTTTTTAGACAGCTTTTTTTCTCCAGTGTTCCTGTGAGATCTTCAAGCAAGAAAGCTGAACTGGGCGACGGGCTGGATGTTGAGATCCGGTGGTCACCCCAGTTCAGCCTACGAGCGCGTGCAGGCCATAGCTCCGCGCTGGGTCGGCCACGACAAAGTCCCATTAAAGGACTGACCCCGCGAGTTAAACGTCTCGCTGAAATGCCAAAGACCATGAGTCACGGCGTCCATATCGGTCGACAGCCCTCCCGCCCCGGTGGAGAGGGGTACTGTCAGGAGTTGGTGCCCGCCTGGTTCTGGTATGGTGAGTAGTATGTTCCCCCTTTTCCCCTGACGGGTCTTGTGGTGAACGCGGGCCCCTCTCTGTATGGTAAGATAGAGTCCCTCTCTATCCTATAAATGACACAGATCCTCCTACTTTGAGTGTGATTTTATGTGCAAAAAGCCAGGAGGCTTGGTTTGGGAGCTAACAATCTAATTGTATACATGTTAAAAAGATTGTAATCAGTGGCATTCTGGGAATCTTACGGTGATAAGAATAAGCTACCTACCAGTCAGAAGCCACGGACATGTAGACTGCCTTCCTAATCAGATCTCCAGCTATTAGCAGGCCTCCCGAATGGCCATGCGGTCCGCCAGGGCCGGTACCGCCAACCACGCCAAATCCCCATGCAGAGAGAGTGTTGTGTGCCCTGCAGCACACCGCTATTCAGTACAGGCCGCCGCCATTTTTTTTGCTGGATCGCACGAGCCGCCATTTTGGCGTAGCCTCGTGTCTCCAGCATGGGGGCGGCCATGTTTGAGGTGATCCAAACACCTCGTGGAGCTAGGGGAGGCGCCGGAAGGCGTGCAGAGGGGCGGAGCCGCCTCCTTTCTTCCTGGGCAGCCAGCCAAAAGACTTCCTGTTTGTCAAGACAGCGCTGTAACCTGTTGCAGTTAAACTCTGAGCACCAAGTGGTGAGCCTGGGGGTCTATCTCTCTCTCTCTTGATCGATAGGGATCCCTAGCAGGTAACACTAAGGGGCTTTTTGTGGCGCTGGGGGTCGGAAAAAAAAAAAAAAAAAGTTTTTTATTTTTGAATTATATTATCCAGGAAGTGACTGGAATTATCATGGACCCTGCCACACATATTCCCCCACCTGTTTCCCTCGAGGGGGCCACGGGACCCGCTGGTGCACAGAGTGTAGAGTCATTTACAGCAATTTTGGAGTCTATGGTGGCTCGGGTGGAGGCGGCCTGTCAGGGACGGGGGTCAAGGAAGCGACCCCCGCCTACCCCTATACTATCTGACACCTCTGACTCAGATTCAGAGATGGTCACTGCAGTTGCAGGTTCCTCTGCAAGGGCTGTTGTCTCAGGTAAAGCCCCCTCAGACAGTGAGGAGGACGTTTCTTCTCCCGCTATAATTCAGGAAGAAGCATTGGTGGACGCACTAGTTGTGGCAGTGCAGGAAACCTTAAAACTTGAGGCTTTACCGGCAGAGGCAACTGAAACAGAGATTCCTTTTGGTACTAATAAGCCCATCAAAACGGTGAAGGTTTTTCCTGTACCCAAGTGTTTCGGTAATCAGATTAAAGGAGAATGGGAGCATTCTAAACGTACCTTTACTATTTCCAAGCATATTGCTAGACGCTATGCGTTTGAGGAATCCATCATTAAGAAATGGACGGTACCACCAGTGGTGGATCCACCTATTTCCAGGCTGAATAAAGCCACGGTTATCCCAGTGGAGGACACTTCGTCCTTTAAGGATCCGGTGGATCGAAAGATGGAAGCAGAGTCCCGCACCATCTTCTCTCTGATAGGGTCAGCATTTAGACCAGTAATTGTTATTGGTCTAGTTTCCCAGACACTTACGGAATGGGCGAGAATGGTACGCCAAGACCTTAGGGGAAAAGATATTCCCCAGGAGACATCTGATTTGATGGAACAGATTATACAAGGGCTACAGTTTATCTGTGTCGCAGCCTTGGACACTACTCCCTTATTAGGGCATGCATCTATGTCAGCGGTCATCCTCAGACGTGTGCTGTGGTTAAAATGCTGGTCAGCTGACCTAGGTTCCAAAAAGACCTTGACAAATCTCCCTTTTCAGGGGAATCGTCTATTTGGGGCCAACCTAGATGAAATCATTAAGGATGCCACTGGGGGCAAGAGCACTTTTTTGCCACAGGCTGCTAAAGCTAAGGGACCTCGCAACAAGCGAGGACCTTTCTTTACCGCCCATAAAGGGCGCCCGGCTGGTACAAGCGGGAAAGGCAAGACTCCTCCAGGAGGGTTCAAGAAGGGCTGGTCGGACAAGCAGAGGACCAACCCAGCCAAACCCGAAGCAAAGGAGTACACAGCCTGAAGGTGCGCCCCCACCCGGTTTCAGGGTGGGGGGACGTTTTCACCGGTATTCAGGACATTAGATCGAGCATCAACCACTACTACCGGTGCGATTCTTCCCTTCCAACATTTAAGTACTACAGGAAGCGGTAGTTACCGTTCCCTGAATAGATCTTTTCCTTTACCTTTTCCTAAGATTAGTCCCTATACCTCACAGGAATCGGATCTGGTTGACCAGATAGGCCAAGTAGCCTCTAGTCGGGTGACTTCGGTCCCTGAGGTTCAACCAGAAAAGATCACCCTTCCTGATAACAATCAGGTATCTGATAAATGTGTGGGAACAGAAAACGACCAGACTTTCTCGGATGGTCGGGGCCAGATACCTCTAGGGACGCCTGGTTCAGATTATATCAGCGCCAGTGGTCCTAGAAATTCTAGGCTGGCCTCCTCAAGCCGGCCTGGCCGACTTGGACATGCTAGTCGCAGACGTTCCGTGGGAACTTCGTCTCAGGGAGTGTCTGTGGTCTCAAGGACCAATTTACCATCATGCTTTACAGTCGCTGGTTTTAATGGCCTGGCCATTGAGACCCAAGTACTGAAGGACAGAGGTTTGTCTACTTCAGTCATTCCTACCCTTATTAAAGCAAGGAAAGCGACTTCCAGCAAGGTTTATTATCACACATGGAAGACTTATATTGCGTGGTGCGAATCTTTAGGATTTCCTCCACGTACCTATTCGGTGACTCGAATATTGGCCTTTTTGCAACAAGGGGTTGAGCAGAAGCTAGCCTTGAGCACCATCAAGGGTCAAGTTTCAGCATTAGCAATCTTCTTTCAGAAGCCTTTAGCTACCAAGTCCTTGGTGCGGAATTTCATCCAGGGGGTGCGGCACCTGGCTCCACCAGTCCGCGCGCCCTTACCGCCCTGGGATCTTAATTTGGTTTTGTCGGTTCTACAGAAACCTCCCTTTGAAAACATCAGGGAGATTCCCTTGCTTACTTTATCCCAGAAGGTGGCCTTCTTGGTGGCTATTACTTCTGCTCGCAGGGTGTCAGAACTGGCTGCATTATCATGCCAGTCCCCATACCTAGTGATTCATAGGGATAAGGTAGTACTTCATCCTAAGCCATCTTTTCTTCCTAAGGTGGTTTCAGATTTTCATCTGAATGAAGATATTGTACTACCTTCCTTGTGTCCTCAGCCCAAGCATCATCGGGAACATGCGTTGCATTCCTTAGATGTGGTTCGGGCAATCAGGGTATACCTGAAAGCTACGGAATCATTCCGTAAGACGGATTCACTTTTTGTGATCACGGATGGCCCCAGAAAGGGTTTGCCTGCATCTGCCGCGACCATTGCCAAATGGATTAGACAAACGGTGGTACAGGCTTATTCTATTAAGGGTCAGAGTCCTCCGTTCCCTGTTAGGGCGCACTCCACTCGAGCGCTCAGTACTTCCTGGGCCTTTCGCCATCAGGCGTCAGTGGTCCAGGTATGTAAGGCGGCCACCTGGTCGTCGGTACATACCTTTACAAGATTCTATAAAATTGATGTGACGGCATCGGCGGATGCCTCATTTGGCCGCAAGGTTTTGCAGGCCGCAATTTGAGGAGACCGGTGGTCTACCTCGAGGGTTTTTTCTGTTTGAAAAAAAAAATAAAATTTTTTTTCTCTTTTTTGTTGAGTCTCATCATTAAGGATGAGCATTGTAAACTTCTAGTTGGCACCGGTTGGGCCTTCTAGATTGGGATTTGATTTTCATTTTCCCACCCCTCATTTGTGATACTGCTCTGGGACGTCCCGAAGGTGCTGTATCACCGAGGACTACGTCTGTCAATGAGCGCTAGAGAAAAATGGATTTTTGTAAAATCTTACCGTAAAATCCTTTTCTCCTAGCTCATTGACAGACGTAGTCCCCGCCCCTCTGTTTTTTGAGTTGGGTTGGGTTAAAATCTCTAAAGACTGCTTTTTCACATAACTGATTTGCTGAGGCAGAGAGAGAGAGGATATACCCTCTGGGACTGCCCCTAGGGTGTGGCCAGAGCTTTTTAATTTCCTGTCTAGTCCTGCTCCTGTGGAGGCAACATAACCCGAAGGTGCTGTATCACCGAGGACTACGTCTGTCAATGAGCTAAGAGAAAAGGATTTTACGGTAAGATTTTACAAAAATCAATTTTTAATATAATAAATAATACATAATATAACATTCAGTACATAATATTAGAATGTGTGGGCACTGGGTGGGGGGTCACCCCCAAATGTCCCTGGCTCTCCATATTTCCCCCATCTCACCAAATTATGGTGAAAAAACTAATGGGTAATCCCCTATATTTTGGAAAATACTTTATAGTAATCCTAGTAATTTATTTAATTTTAAAATCAATAATTTGTTAAAAAGCAATTTATGTCCAAATCTTTATTCATTCCCCTCGGCTGTAAAGTATCTAATTCACATATCCAGAAGGTTTCATTCTTTGATATGGCGATTTTTCTGTCTCCCCCTCTCCAGTGTGGTTCAACTGTGTCTATGCCGCAGAATTGTGCTAATGTGGGGTCTCTATTGTGATGGGTTCTGAAATGCATGGAGAGACTATGTTTCTTGAAACCCTTTCTAATGTTGTTTAAATGTTCCCCTATTCTAATGTGCAATTTACGGGTCGTGCGGCCCACATATTGTAGGCCGCATGGACAAGTAATTAAATACATTACATGGGTGGTAGCACATGTAATAAGTTTTTTGATTTGGTATTCTTTAGATGTGGTATAAGATTTAAAAGAGGTTTGTTTCCTATTTTTTGTTTTTACTGTATTGCATGCTTTGCATTTTTTGCAAGCATAAAAACCTTTAAAATCTAAAAAAGTTGACCCCAAAGTCTTAGGGTTGTCTGGGATATTATGAACCAATTTGTCTCTTAAATTCGGTACTCTACGATATATGAAGGCTGGTTTTGGAGGCAATATTGATTTGAGAGTATTATCTCCCATCAATATATGCCAATGGCGTTTGATTATTTTCTCTAATTGTCTATGGCTTCTATGAAATTGCGTGATAAATGCTAGGTTAAAGTGACTGGTGCTTGGTAGGGGGTTCTTCTTCTTATCTGCTAATATTGTTGTTCTATCCATATTTCCAATATTATCTCTCAATGTCACTAAAGCTTTTTCATTGTACCCCTTGTCTGTGAACCTGCCTATTAATGTGTTGGCTTGTTGCACATAATCATTATCATCTTGACAGTTCCTCCGCATTCTTAACAGTTGTCCCTTGGGGATGGCACTGATCCATCTCGGATGGTGGCAACTGTGAGTGGGTATGTACCCATTGCGGTCTGTGCCTTTAAAAAAACTCTTAGTGTAAAATTTTCCCTCTTTAAGATTGATGGTCAAATCTAAAAAATTGGTTTCATTTTTATCATATGTCCCTGTAAAATTTATTTTATAATTGTTGATGTTCATGTCATGCATGAAGACTTTTAAAGCTTCCTCCGTTCCTGACCAAATAATAAAGATATCATCAATATACCTTTTATAGACTACAAGATCCTTGATGTTTTTTTGCAATATTTCTTTTTCCTCCCATTTACTGAGAAATATATTAGCTACGCTAGGGGCGTACTTGGCCCCCATGGCTACACCTCTATGTTGCCTGTAATAGTGACCCTCATGCCAGAAGTAATTGCTACCCATGGCGAGGTCCAACATTTCTCCTAGTAAAATTTGTTGGTCATGTTTAAGATCTGTTTTTTCTTTTAAAGCCCACATAACTGCTCGTAGGGCATCTGTTTGGTCAATATTGGTGTACAACGACTCAACATCTATTGTAGCCATTATTACATTGGGGGTGTCTTGTATTTCATTTAAAATGTTTATTAGTTGTTTACTATCTCTCAAGTACGCCGGGTAGGTCTGTGCTAGCGGCTGTAAGTAAAAATCCAGGTATTCCCCTATTCTGGAGAAGATGGAATCTATTCCATTAATAATGGGTCTGCCTGGTGGTACTGTAGTACTTTTGTGTATTTTTGGGACTTGGTAAATAACGGGAAGTCTAGGGTGATCCGGGATAAGGTATCTGTATTCCTTTTTATTCAGAATTCCTCTTTTGTGTGCCTTTTTCAATAATAATTTGCATTTAGTTCTATATTTAGTAGTGGGATTACTTTTGAGTTTTTCATATGTCGCTATATCTTGCACCAGTCTATTCAGCTCCTGTCTATACATATCCTTAGTTAAAATAACTATCCCGCCCCCCTTGTCAGCGGGGCGGATGACTATATTTTTCCTCTTTTCTATTTGTTTAATACCTTCCCAAATATCTTTCTTAGTTCTGCCTTTAATCTTGGCTACATCTTTTAAATCCTGGGCTACCATATTTTTAAAAGTTTCCGTAAAATGATTGTTTGGGGGTTTGGGGTTAAAGGTAGATTTGTTTTTAAAATGACTATGTTTAAAACCACTAGGGGGGGTTGGTGAAGGGTTAGGATCTGGGATTATATCATTTTCTTTCAGATGGTATTGTTTTTTAATATTAATCTTTCTTATAAACTTTTGCAAGTCTATATAGGTTTGGAATTCATTGAATTTAATGTCAGGGGCAAATTTTAGTCCTTGATCAAGGACCATAAGTTCTGTCTCAGTGAAGGATTCACTGGTCAGGTTAAATATCCCCTGGCCTAGTGTTCCCTTTTTCTTTTTGAGGCGGCTCCCCCTGCATCCTCTCCTTCTCTGTCCCCCCCTTTATACTCTGGGTAAGAAGGAGGGGGTGGGGGAGGGTGTTGTGGGGGTGGATGCTGTGGGTAGGGGTAGGGATGGTACCAGGGTTTCCCCCTTCCTCCCCTGCCCCTTCCTCGGTAGTTGGGGTTCCAACCCCTGTTTCCTCTGTAATACTGGGGTGTTCCTGGTGGATTGCCATATCCCCTGTGTTGAAAATCCCGTGGGCCAGATTGAGCAGGGTATTGTGGCTGCTGATAATTTTCCTGTCTCTCGTTCCTATTGTGTGGGCTGTTATAATACCCGTAAGTTGGTTGTTTAGGGGTTCTTAACGATTGTGGGCCCTTTGGTGTAGGGTTTTTCCTTTGTAGACTAGGTGTTACTGGTCTGTTTGGGGAATTTTTTTCCCCTTGTGGTTCCTGTTGGTCCCTAGCTGGAGATGAGTCCCTGGAAATGGCCTGTGGTTCTTCCAATAATTCCTGCCATTTATAGACTAATTTGCTCTGATAATCTTTGATGTCTCTTTGATATTTTTTAATTTTTTTGTTTTGTGTGTCCCTATCCAGTTTATCTAAAAATTCTTTGAGATGTTTGTATCTCTCTTTATATTCCACTGATGATGCATGAGGTTCTAATTGTTCTTTTATATTTTTAATTTTTTCTTTAATAACTCCCAGTTTATTCTTGCGTCTGGTTACAATTAATTCTAGAAGTTTGGTTTCACTGGCTTTAAAAAAATTATACCAATCTTCCTCTAACTTTTTGGTGAGATGGGGGAAATATGGAGAGCCAGGGACATTTGGGGGTGACCCCCCACCCAGTGCCCACACATTCTAATATTATGTACTGAATGTTATATTATGTATTATTTATTATATTAAAAATAGTTTGTGTATGGGCATATGTAATATGCAATTTAATGTCCAACATTATGGGGTTATTAATCAATTATCTAATATTTTAATGTATTGAGGGTATGCATGTAAACGGAAGCATAACATTAGTTCATGGATCGGTTGTTTTAGTTTTTTTATTTATTTTTTTTTATTTTTAATATTGATTCATCACAGCTCACGACTAAATTCTTTGTAATATATAGCACTTTTTTGTTTATAATATTGCATGGTAATTTTAACCTACACAATAGCGGAGTGCAATATCCCAATGTCACTATCACAGGCATTTGGGAACGTTATTAATATATATAAAATATCATGCAAATTAATTATACAATATAAATCGCAATTGCAAACACATAAAAATATTTTCCATTCTGAATTCCCTCAGGGATCATCAATTTCCTACACCGGGATTTTGTCTAATATACACTGCGGAAAGAGATCATTAACACCATACAGATCATTGAACTTAGTGAATTGCTTCCGGTTCATATTGTTATGGAAAGGGAATACGAGCAGGTGTAAATAAGCGGAAATGAGTCCACATCTTTGCATATAACCAAGCTGAAACGCAACGTACGTGCCACTTCCGAAGACGTCACACTCTGACGAAACGCGTCAAGTTGGCACGCACGTTGCCTCGCTTTGAGCTAGCTGAACCGCACGCCGAGACTCCAACTTCCGGGTTCGGCGAGGAGGGCGGAGAGAGCCAGCGTCCTATGGTTCACCCAGCCGCAAGGCAACATAGGAGCTCAGTAGTGGTTTATTGCACACCGACCCCAACATTGTTTGGGGCTATTTTGTTTTGCTGTGTCACCCACGTTCTTTTTGGAGTGCTTTTATCACTTGGGAGATTTTAAAGTATCAGCTGCAGTTTTTGATCTGGGGTTTTATGGAGTTTTTATTTGGACATTGTGTGTGAAGATTGATGTGCATTTTATGAAATTTTAAGAGAGTTCAATAAAAGGAAAAACCATTTTACACTATGAGGAGCACTAATTTTTTTCTTCCATGCGGAGTGTCCATCCTATGTCCATAAGGAGAAACGTCCACCCACGTATTCATACACAGGAGCAGCAGCATTAAGCCTGTTAGATTCCATTTGGCGTACGCCATTGGAATCCACACCATCTGGTAAGAGTGATACCTTACCCCATTTGGCACAGAGTGATAGAACCTTAAGAACCACCGCCCTGCACGACCCAATCCAGCACTTCAGAGACTTTATGAGCACGTTTTTGGCACTTTAAAGCTTAATCATTCACGGACTATCATATATGATATTTATGCTATTTATATTGCTATATATTCTTGCTTATTTAATATCACATATTTATTTATTCTTTTTAGCCATTGTTACACAGTGTTGTATGTGCACTTCACAGTGGATGATGTATCACAATTGAATATTGTTTAAATAGTTTATTATAATTTATCTTCAGCATTAATACTCATTCAAGGAGTGGGTACACATTTGCACGTGCACTTTCTCTTGACCCTTCACTATTAAGGTTAGCGCAGTAAATATACCCGTCTCATATTTCCTGAGATCACTCCCTGTATAGTTTGTGATTTTTGATTACTTGCTGCTTCCCTACAGATATTGTAAATTTTACACCTAGGCGCGAGTACATTCATCATCTATGTAGTAAATCTGCATGAGATTGTTTGCACCTCCAACATTCATTTGGGATATCTTTGTTATATTTGTTGAGCAGGAATGGGGTGCGGTACCATTTGGTAAGTATCTTATAGTTGTTTTCTTGAATGGATACATTTATTGATCCTTTTAAGATGTTACGATATATTTTTTCCCATTGGGGGTCTGTCAGAGATAAGTCCAAATCCATGCCCCAGTCATCAGACAGTTTGCCAAGTTGTATAGGGCAGGAATCCCAAAGGAGGGAGTGTATAGCTGATAGCAGGTGTCGCTGGGGTTGCTGAAGTGCACAGATTTGTTCAAATTTGGAAAGAGGTGTCTCTTTAGGATTTTTTTTCAGGCGTGTGGAGACAAAGTAATGAAGTTGTGTGTATTCCCACCAAGTCAATGCGGGACAACGTATAGCATTTTTGAGATCCTGTAAGTTAGGAAATTTCCCATTTTGTAAGAGGTGGAAAATGCAAATTCCTATATCATTGGGAACCGAGCGCTGGGTGTGTGAGGATTGGCCCGGAGGGAATTGCGAGTTGTCTAGTAAAGGAGTAAGGAGGCTATGTTTACGGATTAGTTGGTGTTTGGCGTTTGCTGTATGAAAACAACGAATGGTGGGACCTATTAACGGGTGTTTTTTTAGGGAGTCCTGTAAGGAGGAATAAATTAGCCAAGGGGTACTTTGAATGGGAATCTGAGAGAGAGAGTCTTCCAATTCAACCCAGTCCTTAGTATATTATTCTTATAAAAATTATAAGCAGATGTCTAGAGCACCCCCCCCCCCCCCTTACATCACATATCAAAAGCTCCCCTTCCATCAGAAGTCAAGTGTCCCTCCCTCTCCCCCACAGTGCACCCCCCTCATGTTGTACTGCTGCCAGGAAGATGCTGGGGTGGAGCTGGGAGGCAGAAAGTGCAGGGTCTGAAGGAGGAGTTCTGTCCTCTCTTCTGCCGACTGCTGAGATTGGGGGGGGGGGCAGAGATCAGCCACTCTACAGCTACATGCAGAAGTGCAGGATCTGGCAGAATTCTGTCCTCCTCTCTGCTGCGGACTGCTGAGATGAGGGGGGGGGAGGGCAGAGATGAGCTGCTGCATGGAGAAGTGCAGGATCTGGCGGTGTTCTGTCCTCCTCTCTGCTGCTGACTGCTGAGACAAGGTGGGGGCAGAGACAAGGGAGCCATATAAAATGGACTGGCAGGACAGATTTGTCTTACGGGCCTTGTTTGACACATGTGTTGTAGGGGGACTAAGAGAAAACTGTAAGTGCAAATGCACTTATAATCAAGTCCTGCAGCACATATTTTTAATGGAAGTTCTACTTTTATGTGGTATTATTTCTCAAAAATCCTTAAAGATCACAACAAAGACTGTAAAGTTAGGTGACAGTTTCTTACAGCGTCACATTTAATGTTGAACTCCAGAAATTAGCTTTATGAAGCTTACATTAGTCTAGCTTGATTATATCTCTAATCCTTCATAAGGGTTCTTCAAAAAGTTTTCGCACTTTTTTTTATACGTATCACAGTCATCGTCACCACAGCATGACAACTCTTATACTAAACTGCAAGGTCAGCTGGCTTGCCAGACAGACTAGTCACATGACACTCTCAGACACCAACAATTACTACTCCTCCATGCCTCACCGTTTCCAATAAAAATATAAAATTGCTGAAACTTTTGAAGACCCCTCCTATGCACACCACTGTGCAAATGTTTTAGGCAGGGGTGAAAAAATGCTGTAAATTAAGAAAGCTTTCAGAAATATGTGTTAAAAATGTATTATCAATTATCAAAATGGAAGTAAATGAACAGAAGAGTAATCCAAAGCAAATCAACATTTGGTGTGACCACCCTGTGCCTTCAAACTAGCATCAATTCTTTTAGGTACACTTGCACACAGTTTTTGAAGGAACTCGGTAGGCAAGTTGTTCCAAACATCTTGGAGAACTAACCACAGATCTGTGGATGTACTGTAGGCTGCCTCAAATTCTTCTGTCTCCTCATGTAATCCCAGACAGACTTGATGATTTTGAGATTAGGGCTCTGTGGGGGCCAAACCATCACTTCCAGGGCTCCTTGTTCTTCTTTATGCTTAAGATAGTGACATTGACTGTATGTTTAGGGTCATTGCCCTACTGAAAAATAAATCCAATCCCACACCTTCTTGATATTATGGCATGATGGATAAGTATCTGCCTGTATTTCCCAGCATTGCAGAGGTGGTGGTGATGGTGAGGGTTAGCAGTAACAACCTAGGTCTCTCTTAGCAACGTCCTAGCAAGACCCTAGGAGCATTCAGGTCAGACTTCAGGAGGTATGTAAATGGCCTAAATATATAGCAAGGGCATTATTCAACTTTAGTCAAAGCTGCACAGTTTGTTTTTATCTACAGATACCCCATATCAGCATAGGCACTTGTTGCCTTATGAGGAGTTTATGTGTAATCTCCATTACTGTGTTGCCTGATGAGGAGTTATGTATAAATCTCCATTAGTAATTGTAAATAGATATAAATGTACAACGTTTTGATTTCAGACTCATATTTGCTATATTACTGTAGATGTGTAATTTGTGTAAGCCAGACGGACCGGCTTTAGTAATCGATGGCTAATAAATCTGTTTGAAATGCATGCCTGAGCTACCAGGGGGCACCTGCTATTTACACTTAAACACATACTGATAGTATCACCCTGAAATTAAATTCCTGTGAGCCAGTCATCCTAGGGCCAATGCAATAGGGTGAATAGACCATGTCATGTCCACCCTTAATTCATGATTTTATCTTTTTGCCTGCAAAATAAATTTGGATTTTAACTTTTTGCATCTTCAACCAGTTGTGCGGCTTTTTGTGCTCTTCCATTTGCTGCCACCCTTAATTCAGCCTCCATATCAAAGAACTCTCATTAAGATATGCAATGAAGATGGACTATCTGTTGAGGGTTGGACAATGTGCCCCGAATATGAACCTTGCATATCTTAAATTTCAATTTCAGAGCAAATCAACATGTATAATTAAATTCCCCATCCAACAGAGAGGAGGGGTTAGCAAGGGGCTGAATTATGCTAAGCTAGGCGAGGAGGAAGTTGTCCAATCCTGAATGAGATACACCCAGAGGGAGAAACAGGGCAGGATAAAGTGCTTAGTGCATACAAAATAGTGCAAAATGTGACAATTATAATTAATCTTGTAAATGAGTAGATAATAAATCCAATAAATAAATAAATAAAAAATAGAATATATGGTGTTTGAAGTGAAGTAAAAAAAAAAAAAAAAAAACTGGGTATGTATACAAAGTTAGTGGTTACAATTGCCACTATAAAATGCTAAATGAGGTAGTTGTGAATTAGTCATAAATACTATAAAAATGCCAATTGTATATCCTTTTGTTAAATGCTCATGTAATGTGTCGGTCTGGACACTGGGGGTCACACTTACCCTGGGACACACAGAAGTGTATAAGCCAGATAACAGGAACTAAGTAATTCTCAAACCTGCCTGTTGGTGGTCCCACAGGACCAGAAAGATCCCATCTGGGTGTAAAGGGAAAAATAAAAGATCCTTAGTGTGACGTCTACGGGGAGCGGCCACCGCTCCCCGTAGACGTCCTATGACGAAACGTACGTCGGGCGGAAACCCACGTCACTTCCGGTCCGCAGCTCGCCGATGCTTGGAACGCTGTAGTTTTTCCCCGGCGTAGACTGCCAGTATCTGAGAAGATCTGCTGCATCTATTTCAAGCGTGAGTCGATACTATTGCCTTGTATACTTGCTCTCTACTTGTCACACTAAGGATCTTTTATTTTTCCCTTTACACCCAGATGGGATCTTTCTGGTCCTGTGGGACCACCAACAGGCAGGTTTGAGAATTACTTAGTTCCTGTTATCTGGCTTATACACTTCTGTGTGTCCCAGGGTAAGTGTGACCCCCAGTGTCCAGACCGACACATTACATGAGCATTTAACAAAAGGATATACAATTGGCATTTTTATAGTATTTATGACTAATTCACAACTACCTCATTTAGCATTTTATAGTGGCAATTGTAACCACTAACTTTGTATACATACCCAGTTTTTTTTTTACTTCACTTCAAACACCATATATTCTATTTTTTATTTATTTATTTATTGGATTTATTATCTACTCATTTACAAGATTAATTATAATTGTCACATTTTGCACTATTTTGTATGCACTAAGCACTTTTTCCTCTTTTACTCACATCGTTGCACATGTGGTAGGTAGCGCCGATTTCCAACCCTTCACCCCCACATTACATTCCTGCCCCTAAGCTTCTTAGAGGTCGGTTGGTGGCTGCAACCTTTTATATTTTCACCGCCTGGCTGTTCTTATTCATAGCGCTGGTTCTACACCCCCCATTTACAGGGCAGGATAGCCCTATACAAGTCTATGGGATAGAGGGGTATATTATTGCAAGGTGAGCAGAGAGGAAGGAAGAGCCATGGACCTGAGAATGGGACTCTATATCATCTTAAAACCACGGGTAAATATCAGGATACCTCCTGGCACTTAAATGTATATACATTTGTAGTATATGTTGTCTGTCTTGTGGTGCATATCATAATAATTTGAATCCTATGCGCTATATGTGTTCAGTTAAACTTTGAATATTTTCCTTTTTGTGTATGTACTAGAGATAAAATTGGTGTGAATTAATTTAGGCTTCAAGGTTACTTATCAATAAAATAATTTTGCTGTTTTGAAACTTTTGCTCATGGTCAAAGAACTCTCATTTAACCCGAATATCGTCTGAGGTAAATTAAATATCATATCCGGGTAACACACTTTTTTGGTAAAAGTGAGCTAACCCTTTAATGGTTTTGTGCTGAGTCATGTCTTCCCCTGTGTATGACTCACTTCCTTTTTGTAAGGTGATACAAAACAGCTAGGATCAGCCTTGTGGTGCAGTCTGGGCATAGGAGTAATGCAGTAAGAACCCTCTGTATTATAGTGGAGATTTACTAAACCTGCAGAGTGCAAAATCTGGTGCTTCTGTGCATAGAAACCAATCAGCTTCCAGGTTTTATTGTTAAAGCTTAACTGAACAAGCTGAAGTTAAAAGCTGATTGGCTACCATGTACAGCTGCACCAGATTCTGAGTGATCCAGTTTTAGTAAATCAACCCCTATGTGTATTGTTACAGCGGTGGCATAACCTAATAATAGAACCTGACCACAGGCACCCACAAAGATGGACTTTGAGCACACAAAGAGTGACTTTTTCTAATATCTATATGGACAGTGCTATGTGGAAGTAGCACAGCCTGTTGCACAGCACAGCCAAATCCAGTATGTTGCACTATATGGGAAAGAACAGTGTTATATGAAAGTTTGCCATGTCACCTAAACTGTACTACCTCAGCAGGTAACCTCCATTCTACTAAGTAAACACAATTTCTCTCAGAGAAGATTTGTCTGGTCTTAGTTACTTGGAAGTACAAAAAAGTGTGTGAATGACAAAGTGTATTTGTGGTGTATCTGAAGAACCAGGGAAAAGAGAGTTATGTGTCTGGCTTGGCTTGGTTATACAGTACAACAGAGTTAACCCTTGCGGTTATGAATCCAAGAGTGTATATCATGGTTGACCCTAATAGTTATAGAGAAGAGTAACGTAAGAAGTAGAAGTGGCCAGCTTAGGATTGGAGGTGGTAATAACTAGTGTTAGAGGTTCTGTAGAGTGGTCTTGTACTTTGCACTACACTGAGCAGTTGGGGCTTTTATCTTGGGAGCTGCTTCAAGACAGAACCCTGCTAGGGACTAAGCCTGGAGCCACATATATGAGAGGTCTTGCAAAACTAAGGTGGCAACCTCCTTCTGTGCCTTTGGTCTGAACGATATGTGCTTTTTCAGTTTCTATGAAGAGTGGGGGAGACATTGGGGTTGATTTACTAAAACTGGAGAGTGCAAAATCTGGTGCAACTCTGCACTGAAACCAATCAGGGTCAATTTTTTTTGTCAAAGCTTAATTGAGCAAGTTAAAGATAGAAGCTAATTGGCTACCATACACAGCTGCACCAGATTGGTGTGTCTAATAGACCCCTAATGTCTCCATAAAGAGCACCTGTCACTTGTCCAAAGCTATCACATGGTACTGCACCATAGTTTGTCATCATTTCCCATCTTTTATAATTTACTAAAAAAATTGGGTATTATATAGTTTGTGAGCACTAAAGTTAATTTTAGTGATTTTTTTCCTGAAAATATAGAGTAAATTTTGTGTGAAATAAACATTTGCAACTGCTGCCATTTTATTGTACAGGGCCACCGCTTTCAGAAAATATGTAATGTTTGGGGGTTCTAAGGAATTTTCAAGAAAACAAATGCAGATTTTAACATTTGTGTGAAAACTGTAAAAATTGCCATTAACAGTGACCTGTTGCTGATAAAATGTAAATAATTTTACCGCTTAGCGACTGCCCCACACAGATATCCTTCGTCACGGCGGGCGCTCAGTGCCTAGTACGTGATCTGACACTTCTGGGGTGCTTGCACGTGCCACGAGTGACCCGCTCCCGATGTAATTGGATACAGCGGGAGCCAATCAGCGGATCCAGCGAACACGATGTCTGCCGGGACCCACCAATCGTTCAGGAGAAAGGCAGAACGGTGGTCTGCCTATGTAAACAAGGCAGAGAGGGGAATGTGCTGATCCAGTGTTCCTGCTAAGCAGGAAAACAGATCTTTACATTCCCCCAGTCAAAGCAACTCCTCCACAGTTAGTAATCATTCCCAGGGAACACAGTTAACCCTTTGATCGCCCCTAATGTTAACCCCTTCCCTTTCAGTGTCCTTAGTACAGTAACAGTGCATATTTTTTATCATTGATCACTGTATTGGTGTCACTGGTCCCCAAAAAGTGTCAAAAGTGTCAGTTAGGTGTCCCTTTTGTCCGCCGCAATATCGCAGCCCCACTATAAGTCACTGATCACCACTATTACTAGTAAAAATATATATATATATACTGCTATAACTTTTGCGCAAACCAATCAATATATACGTATTTGGATTTTTTTTAACAAAAATATGTAGCAGAATACATATTGGCCTAAACTGATGAAGAAAATAGATTTTTTGGACATTTTTTTATTGGGAAAGTTTTATAGCAGAAAGTAAAAAAATTTAGTTTTTTTATTCAAAATTTTTTTTGTATAAAGCGCAAAAAATAAAAGCCACAGAGGTGATCAAATACCACCAAAAGAAAGCTCTATTTGTGGGAAAAAAATGCATACATTTTATTTAGGTACAGTGCCGCATGCCTGCGCAATTGTCAGTTAAAATAACGCAGTACCGTATCGGAAAAAATGGCCTGGTCATGAAGAGGGGTAAACCTTCCTGGAGCTGAAGTGATTAACATGTATAGTTAGGGGACAGGTTCACTTTTAAGGCGAAATAACATTGCTTAAATCACTTTTCGTACAGAATTTTAACACTACATTAACTGAGATATTTACTGTGAAATATATTTAAATATATCTAACCTATGCCTATCTGTGTAAAAATATGGTCTGTATTTGTTGATTGAGATTTTCTAACACTGCAGGTAAATTGCTACTGCCTTGTCTTAATGCAATTTCATTTTACCTTTAGGGTGGTAGGAAACAGTTTTTTTTAATAACGGCCCCCTGCTGTTTTTCATCATAATGTGCTAGTATGTACTACATGTTAACACATTGTGAAAAACGTACCTTTACCAAAACCGTCTATCTTCATCTGGTCTTCAATCTGGGATCGTGCTCCTCAGCGGTTTGAAAGGCAAGGCCACTATGATGTCACTCCCTCACTGGTGCACGGAACTCATCATCGTGGCACACTATGTGAACACAGTGTCACAGTGCATGCACAGCGTAAAACAGATATGAATATCCCCTAAAGTTTAAACAATGCAATTTTAGGAGATATTCCCCTTACCTACAAGTAAAACTTACTATAAGCTTACCTTTATGTACAAATTTTAAATCTGAGTTTACTACCCCTTTAAGGCAAAATGTTATTGGTATAATTAAGTTATAATTCCATTCCGCCTCCTCTTTCTAATTCTTACTGCAGTCCTGTGATTCCATAAACACATTTTTTTTCAGATGTGCTATTGACTGCTAGAGATCTGACCTGCAATCAATTTATTCAGCTCAATTTTCAATTAATTGAACTAATCAAATGAAATCCTTCGACCTGCAAATGCTGTCTTGATAAACACTTTGATTTCTTGATTGCTATTCCACTTATAAAGACAATTATATGTGCACATTATTGTAGCATCCAGATGTGTTTGCACCTGTTTTTTACTTTCTCCAAAATGGAACACTGTTAAAACTGGATGTTTTTTTCTGTAAATATATTGTTCTACAAATTTTGCAATTTATTATAACATTATTTTTTTAAATTTAAAATCTTGCCCTAATATTCTGTAGGCAATATTTAATGTGCATGTATTTATACATCCACTTATTTATTAAGTGGTGGAAAAATTATGCCTCAAGCTTGACAATTTACACATATAAACAGTACATGTATGCACTGCTGTATTTTGGCCTAGGCCGACAAGGCCCAGGCCTAGGGCTGCACTTTGCGGGGGGGGGGGGGGGGAGCGGCAGAAAAGCTGCCGCCCCGCATGAAAAAAAAACCCTGATCCATCCTCTGAGTCCCGTCTTAGTCTGCCTCCCGCCTCCGGCACACTCACATTCCCCGGTGGCTTGTGGCACTTATCGGCATTCATTCATTCAGGGCGTATGTACTTTGCCGTTGTCGGGGAGGTAGGGACTGGTCACTGGCTCCCACCGCCCCCTTAGAGAGTGACTGGCCAGACCGCCTGCACTGCATTCAATGGCTGGGGGCTCAGCCTAAAGCTCAAAGTGGTTAGTTCCCCTCCAGCGACGTAGACCTACCTCGCTAGACTCCTCCCCTTGTGGGCGGCGAACGCGCGCCGCCGGAGGCTCGCTCCCACTGTATTCAGTCACAGCGGAAGTCAGGCCAGGGGAGGAGCGGCGGCGATCGCAGCTGCTCTTCCTCGATCGTCGGGGAATCGAGTTTGGAGATCCGCCCGCTTGTGTAAACAAAGCGGGCGGATCTCCTAAGCGACAGACAGTGACAGATTGCAGGGTTCAGCATAGCTGAACATGCGATCTGTCCCTGTGTCACTCAGTCATCTCCCCCCACACACGTTAGTAAGCACCAGGCATACATTAACCCCTTCCTCTCCAATAAAATTAACCCCTTCCCTGCCAGTGGCATTTTTACAGTAACAGTGCACTGATTACTGTAGTAATGTCACTGGTACCCCCAAAAGTGTCAAAAATGTCAGTCAAGGGTCCGATCTGTCCGCCGCAATGTCGCAGTCCCGCAAAAAAAAAACGCCAAAAATGACAGAAATCTTTACCTTAGTTAGTAAACGCAATAACTTTTGCGCAAACCAATCAAAATACGCTTATAGTGATTTTTTTTTTACCAAAGATAGGTAGCAGAAAACAAATTGACCAAAAATGTAAAAACATTTAGATTTTTACATTTTTTTGCGGGGGGGGGGGAATTTCATATAAAAAAATGTGAAAAATATTGTTATTTTTTCAAAATTTACACTCTTTTTTTGTTTAAAAATCGCACAGGTGATCAAATACCACCAAAAGAAAGCTCTGTTTGTGGGAAAAAAAGGACGTAAATTTCGTTTGGGTACGGCGTTGCACGACCGCGCAATTGTCAGTTAACCACTTAAGCCCCGGAAGATTTTACCCCCATTCCGACCAGGGGGTATTTTGCGATTCGGCACTGCGTGACTTTAACGGACAATTGCGCGGTCGTGCGACACTGTACCTAAACAAATTTGGCGTCCTTTTTTTCCCACAAACAGAGCTTTCTTTTGGTGGTATTTAATCACCTGTGCGATTTTTTGATCACGCGCTATAAACAAAAAAAGAGCGTCAATTTTGCAAAAATAGCAATATTTTTCAAATTTTTTTATATGAAATTCCCCCCCAAAAAAATGTAAAAATCAAAATTTTTTAACATTTTTGGCCAATTTGTTTTATGCTACCTATGTTTGGTAAAAAAAATCGCAAAAAGCGTATTTTGATTGGTTTGCGCAAAAGTTATCGCGTTTACTAACAAAGGGAAAGATTTTTGTCATTTTTGTTGTTTTTTTTTTAACGCGTAATGGCGGCGATCTTCGATTTTTTTTTTGCGGTACTGCGACATTGGGGCGGACAGATCGGACCCTTGACTGACATTTGTGACACTTTTGGGGTTACCAGTGACATTTCTACAGTAATCAGTGCTATACATATGCACTGTTACTGTAAAAATACACTGGTAGTGAAGGGGTTAACTTTATTTGGGAGGGAGGGGCTGTGTGTATCCCTAGGGGCGTGCTTTCTACTGTGATTGGCTGTGGCTTGAGCTGTAAGGACACTGATCAACGGATCTACATACTAGATCCGTGTGATCAGTGTCTTTACAGCGAGGAGAATGACAGGTGGCTTGTTTACACAAGCTGCCTGACATTCTCCCTCTCCCCCGCCGATCGCCGAGTGACCGGCGGACATCGGGTCCGCTGGTCACACGCGCGGGGGGGTCCGTGACCACGCGGGAGCGGGAGCGCGCCTCCGGGGGCGCGCGCTCGCTCCCTAGACCCTCACAAGCTAGTGACGTAGCCCTACATCACTTTGCCTGTGAGGGGCTGACTGCCGACGTAGATCGGCGTTAGGCAGTCGGCAAATGGTTAAAGTCGCACAGTGCCGAATCGCAAAAAGTGGCCTGGACGTAAAACAGCAAAATCCTCCGGTGGTAAAGTGGTTAATGCCTTTGCATTGATTTCAGCATTGCATGGAGCACTTTGCAGTACATGAACTTTCTGCATGTGAACTGGTAAATGAGTTTGCATCGGTTTCAGCATGTGCAAAGTGCTCCATGCAAGCTGAAACCAAATGCAAACTCATTAAACAGTTCACCTGCAGAAAGTTCATGTACTGAAAACTGCTCCAAGCTTTAACCACTTCTGGACCGGAAGGTTTTCCCCCTTGATGACCAGGCCATTTTTTTGCGATTCGGCACTGCGTTACTTTAACAGACAATTGAATGGTCATGCGACACTGTACCCAAATAAATTTAATGTCCTTTTTCCTTTTTTTTTTTTTTCACAAATAGAGCTTTCTTTTGGTGGTATTTGATCACCTCTGCGATTTTTTTATTTATTGCCCTATAAACAAAAAAAGAGCGACAATTCTGAAAAAAACAGGAAGTGGTGTGGCCTTGACAGGAAGGGGTGGGTAGTAGTTAAATTAGGGGGTGCACGAGTTTAGTCCGGCCTAGGGCAGCACAAAACCTAAATACACCACTGCATGTATGTTCATAAGTGGGAGGCTTGATAAATGTCTGAGAAGTTCAAATATAAACTATTACTGTAAAGTTATTTTGCATGGCTTAATGTTTCAAATGTCATAATGTTGGATGTCTGTGTGTGATTTGTATTCTCTGCATTTTCATGCAGATCAAGCTGTCTAGCAAAAGTGACAATTAAAATTGATGGGACAATCTATATCGCTGCCAGAAGTTCTTGAGCAGTTGCAACAAAAGTTTTTTTTTTTTATAGTTTGTGCACATCCCTGACATGGGTCACCTTGCTGGACCACTTGACTTGCTTTTAAATTTGGAGAAAAGGCACACAAATGTAGCACCCTCCTAGATAGCTGTCAGGATTAGTTTGATTAAGAGCCCATTCACATTAGCGCGACTTGTCAGGCGACTTGTCAGCCTGACAAGTCGCGCTCGGTCGCGGTCCATTGAGTAGTACAGGACCTGTTCTAATAGGAGCGACACAAGTCGCTCCGACTTAGAAAAAGGGTCCTGTACTGCTTTGGGGCGACCTGGGAGCGACTTGCATAGACTTCCATTATGTGAAGTCTCTGCAAGTCGCGCCGAAGTCGCGGTGCACAGCGGTGCACGCGACTTCACAGGTCGCCCCCCAAAGTCAGATCGCCTCAGTGTGAACCGGCTCTTAGTGCTGGCTCACTGTGCTCAGTGGAGCTGCGGGTGTTTTTGGTAAGTAAGTTTAGCTTGCCTCAATGTAACCAGTGTGTCTGTAATTATTGTGTTAGGACAATTTAGTTGTGCTCATTGTAGCCAGTGCAGCTGAATCATTTTGTCAGTTCAGTGTTCTCAGCTGCTGCCAGTCTGATAGCTCCCTCTGCTTTCCAGAGAGCTGTGAGAGTTCTCTGGAACATAGGTGTAGAGCTAAGCAGATGGCAGTATGAATATTATTGTAGCCCTGGCCAATCTCAGGGAGGAGGGCCCTGAAGGCTGCTGGTAGTCTGTATAAATTCTCTAAGAGACTGAACTTCTGGGTTTTTTCCTGGAGAGAATCAGTCCAGCCTGGAGGACTACTGCCCTCCATGGCAAAACTGCTTTGGGGCAACCTGAGGTCCTTTGTACTTAAGATTTTACAGAAAGTTGACCAAGGGGCTGTCTGCTGAAGATCTAGTCGGGTAACACTGAAGGAAGGTTTCACTTGGAAGTTGAAAGGAGGCAACCAACTGTCCCTGGACATTTTGTACAGAGTACAGACAGTCGTGAGAGATCTTAGAGACCTTTGGGCTGCTGCCACCCCTCTTGTGCTAGAGAGAAAGCTGTGTGTTTGTTAAAGGGGACATTGGCTAGATCTAGTTTTTCTATGAAGGTACTCTGCTTGAAGCCAAGTCCTCAGTTTGCTATATGTAAGGACTTTTCCTTCAGCTTTTCAAAAAGGAGTTAATTGTACTCAATGTGTACTTAGTTCTGTTTTTGGAGTATCCCACTCAATTCTCTCAATCCTATCCAAGTTCTCCAAAAACAACAAAAAAAAACAGCACCCTAAACTGGTTTTTGAGGATAAATGTTTCTGAGATAGTGTGCCTGGCTGCAGGGCAGTCCACTGACCAAGAACTTAGTCCAGCGGCTCATATGGGAGTAGGTGCTACACAAGCTTAAAAAAAAGATTAATATAATGAATACTATTGCTATACTATATTAGCTAAATACAGTGTTTAAAACACAATATTGTTTTGCAATAATAATCCCCTTAAAGTTGTAACCTATGCAAATATACTGATCAAAATATATATGCATTGTATATGTTTATGTCTTCCCATCCAATCCTGATATTTGCACAGCTCTGTTACATAGCATAGCCCTGTCTGACAGTACAAAATACCATATTTTTTTGTTGCGGTTCAGTATTATATACAGCTCCCCTATCTACCCCCACACAGTGATATTTTTTTAAATGCTTCTTGCACTGCAAGAGGCTGATAAAAGCTCAAATTTAGTTGCTTACACTGCTTGGATTTTAAAAACACATTTATAGATGTATTAATAAATACAAGGCTTCAATAATGTGTGTCTTTATGTATCTGCTTGGAATTCAGCTTTAAGGGCCCATTTACACCATAGCAGTGCATTAAAATGTGTTGTGTTGACAACCCATTTGTTTTAATATGCTGACAGTCTGCTGTTCTAGAGTTACGGCGATACTAAAGAACCTTTACCTGTTTTTTTCTGCCTTCGCAAACTTATGAAAGCATAGGCAAAAGGAAGGACTATATCTATAAATCAGTTTTAGGATGATGTTACCATCAAGGGTATCATGCAGAAGAAATATATAACTTTCACTTCACCTGAGAAAATTCGATTTTCAGAGCTAATGACCGTTAGATCTCGCACCAGAGAAAGCAATATAGAAAAAAATACAACAAAGAAGCTTTTCAAGTGAATTTTGGTTATTAGTTTTTCTGCCAGAAGAGAACCCCTGATGAGTGTTTATAATCAAATGTGATTAAAGGCCCAACAATGCCATTAGTGGCTTGCGGTGGAGCTGACATTGGAAATCATTTACTCTTATGCATAGAGATTTTTATTTGCTGAGAATTAGAAAATGAGGGTTTATGCAGATCTGTTTTTCATTATTATTTTGTTTAAACAAAAATCTTCAAAGCTGAAAAGATATCTGTTTCTCATTGTTAGTTTGCATATAATTAAGATCAAGATTTTTTTTATTCTGAATAAAACTAAATTAAACCTGTGGACAAACTACAATTGCTAAACACAATGCACAGCAATAGTTTAAAGTGGATGTAAACCTTAACATACAGTGCTTTGAAAAAATATTCATACCCCTTCAATTTTCCACATTTTGACATGATACAACCAAACATGTAAATGTATTTTAATGGGATTTTATGTGATAGACCAACACAAAGTGGCACATAACTGTGAAGTGGAAGGAAAATGATAAATGGTTTTCAAATATTTTTACAAATAAGTATCTGAAAAGTGTGGTGTGCATTTGTATTCAGTCCCCTTTACTCTGATACCCCTAAATAAAATATAGTGGAACCAATTGCCTTCAGAAGTCACCTAATTAGTAAATAGAGAACCCTGTGTGTAATTTAATATCCATATAAATACAGCTATTCTTTGAAGCCCTCAGAGGTGTGTTAGAGAAGCTTAGTGAACCAGACAGGTCAAGGATAAAGTTGTGGAGAAGTTTAAAGCCGGGTTAGTTTCTAAAAAAAAATATCCCAAGCTTTGAACATCTCACGGAGCACTGTTCAATCCATCATCGGAAAATAGAATATGGCAGAACTGAAAACCTACCAAGACAGGGCCATCCACCTAAACTGACAGGCCGGGCAAGGAGAGCATTCACCTGAGAAGCAGCCAAGAAGCCCATGGTAACACTGGAGGAGCTGCAGAGATCCACAGCTCAGGTGGGAGAATCTGTCCACAGGACAACTATTAAGCCTTGTACACACGATCAGATTATCGGACAAATTTTCATCCGTTTTTTGTTGCATTCTAGTTTAAAATCGAAAGTGAAGAGGTTTCTCAACGTACAAAAGTTCTCATACAACAGAATATAACTTCAAAAGTGATGTCATGTGTTGAATTGTTTTGTATGTATTCTTTCGTTCCTGAGCATGCCTAGTCTTGCTCTTACGATTTTTTTTTGGGCAAAAACTGTATTAATTAAATCAAAATTGGACGTTGTGTTGACATACCATAAAAATTTTATAGCCTGCACATTCAGCTTTTGTCGTACGAAAATTCGTAATCGGCTGTCGAAAGCACTATACTAAAAATCCAAAAATCGTCAGATCATTCGTCGGACGAAATTTTACTTCCGATTTTATTATCGTGTGAACGGGCCTTTAGTTATGTACTCCACAAATCTGGCCTTTATGGAGGAGGGGCAAGAAAAAAGCCATTGATAAAAGAAAGCCCGTTTGCAGTTTGCGAGAAGCCATGTGGGGGACAGAGTAAACATGTGGAAGAAGGTGCTCTGGTCAGATGAGACCAAAAGTGAACTGTGTGGCGGAAAATTAACATTGTACATCACCATGAATATGCCATCCCCACCATGAAACATGGTGTTAACAGCATCATGTTGTGGGGGTGCATTTCTTCTGCAGGGACAGGGAAGCTTGTCAGAGTTGATGGGAAGATGGATGGAGTCAAATATAGGGCAATCTTAAAAGAAAACCTGTTTGAGTCTGCAAAAGACTTAAGACTGGGGCGGAGGTTCACCTTCCAGCAGGACAACCACCCTAAACATACAGCCAGAGCAACAATGGAATGGTTTACATCAAAGCATGTTCATGGGGGGGGGTTCCGAATACAAATAACCGCCACATTTTTAAAATATAGCTCTGTGTCACTATGATGTATTGGTCTATCACAACAAATCCCAATAAAATACATTTATGTTTTTTATTGTAACATGACAATATGTGGGAAATTTCAAAGAGTATGAATACTTTTTTAAGGCACTCTATACCCAGTGAAGTGAACAGCCTCAGATGATACACAGAGATGAAACAAATCCTCCTACATAGGTTTTACCTGTATATCTGCTGTCTTCAGCTTTCTACAGTGTTTAGAAAGTGTACATCGTGGTACAAATTTTGTTTCCCGATTCAGCAGTGGGAGGGGAGTCTGGGCATAAACTGTGTGTGTGTGATGATTGGAGGAAAGGCACACACCCCCACCTAACATAGGCAGAGTAATAAAGAAACTTGCAGAGCTGTGCGGTGAATAGCCCAGCTCTCTGCTTATCTATCTCTAAGTCCCTTCCCCGACACAAATTTCCAGCTGCTTTTATCTCATGTATCGGAGAACTTGTCAGAAATTATCATGCTGATAACAGAGGAATGGAGCAACAGAAAGACATGGAACTGAGGGCTTTGGAGAGAGATAAGTAAACACTACAGATATATGTGGATAGGTCAGATTTCATGAATGGGGTTTACATACACTTTTTTCTTTTTAAATAACAAACTTGCTGATACTTACCAAATCTGTGTAATGGTTTTGCACAGAGCAGCCTGATCCTCTTCTTCGGGGGTCCCCTGCCGGCTCCCTTGGCTCCTCCTCTTCATCGGGTGCAGCGGGTGCTCTAAAGCTGCTTTCCCTGGGGGCACCCGTGTGTGCTCGCTCCTGAGTCCTACTGCTGTGTTCATTGACATAGACAGCAGGACTCTGCCCCGCCCCGCCTCCGCGTCACCAGATTTAATTGACAGCAGAGGGAGCCAATTGCTTCCGCTGCTATCAATCTGTGGAATGTGGAGAGGGACAGCAGCTTGTGCACATTGCTTAATTAGATGGTCTCAGGTAAGGAAAAATAGGGGTCTGGGGGGGGGGGTGCTGCAGCAGAAGGTTTCTCATACATAACATGAAAAACCTTAAGGCTTTACAACCATTTTAACTTGTTGGCATCCTGGAGGCCTGGAATATACTTTGTGCAGTCATCACAATAAACCTGCAGACAAACCTCCCCTTTTTTGTCAGATTGAACTGAAGTTCCAGCACAAAAAGAGGGAGAGCGAGGCCCCCTTAGTGTATACTGAAGCTGCCCCTAGATGGATCCAAATTTGCTTGGTTCCGCAGGGACTGGGAAAGTTTCAATCTATGTATGGGCACTGAGGTTTTACAGAAGTTGATCTCCCAATGGCCCTCTGTATAACCGTCGTCCTGGAAAACTCCCTCTCCATCAACAGTGCAGGTTATAGCCTGCAATGCTGAACTGTGAATGCCCCACTGTCAGAATGCAATGATACAGTGGGTCCAATGTGTGGAAGGAGAAATCTTGTCAGTTTTTTTTACTTCAACCCACTGGTTAAATGAAAAATAAAAACCTGACTCATCTATGGCCAGCCTAACGCAGACTGTATACCAGGGACATCTAGGCACACCAGATTCCTTAACTTGTAGGTATCATGGGAGACTGGAATACTTCCTGGCCCTGCCCCACCCATTCCTGTCACCTCTACTCCAATGTTGGCCCATCACTATGATGGGAAACCTCACTATTCAAAAGCACAGGAAGACTGAGAGGGCAGAGCCATTGACCAAAAGGTGGTTGATTTCATGCATCAGAACAGCCTGGCATCTAAGACTGCCAAGGTATTTTACACATAAAGGAATTTAGCATGCAATAAAAAGACTGCACATCTTCCTCATTTAGGCCAAAATGACAGCATAACAATAACGCTTCTCCCCAACCACCTAATCCTCACCACTCCACTTTACAAAACCTTTGGGTACAAAGAGTTCCCCATTTGGTAGAGATGATAGGCTGAATAGCCCTGGGTTTGGTTCAGCAGGGGTTTGCCAAACTTCAAAGAAGTTTAGATGCCAAACCTGAACCCCAATAAAATGAATGGGATCTGAGCCTGTCAAATTAGGAATATGCAAGGAGGAGGTGTATTAAAACAGCATGGGGTGGGGTAGGCATCTCCCTGGAGAACATGTACCAGTAAATAAAGCATTTCTTTTTTTTTTTTTTTTTTTTTTTTTTCATTAGTGATGTTTTAGCTCTGACAATTACAATGGAAAAAAAGTTTTAAAATAGTTGGCAAATTACTTTGACAGTTGTCATTGCCAGCTTATTTTTTTATTTATTTATTTTTTTAAGAGCACACAGACCTACCTACTAGTTCTCTATGTACATTGGGGTCCCTTGGAAGGGTTTGTGTGCTTTTATTTATTTCTTTATTTTTTAAGAATCTGGCAATACCCTTCAGGTCTGATACAAATTTTAAATTTTACAGATTTCCACACAAAAAAGCTCCAAAAATGTATGAGGTCCTCCTAAAAATCCATACCAGTCCCGTAATACAGCACAATAAACTCCACTCGACATTTAGTGTAGTGATACCATTCCAAAATATTCATAAACAAAGAACTTTATATTTACTATATATATTATATATATTTATACTGATTTATGTATTTGTTTTTTTGTTTTTAGTTTTTTGACAATTTAGTGCTGTTTTGTATATATTGATGTATTTTCCAATCTGTGAATGTTATATTCAAGTTGATAGTTATTAAAGTAATACTAAAGTCTATTTTGTTTTCTAAAAATAACAAACATGTTATACTTACTTGTTCTGTGCAGTGGTTTTGCACAGAACAGCCCAGATCCTCCTCTTCTAGGATCTTTTGCTGGCACTCACAGCTCCTCCCTCCTGCTGGGTGCCGCCACAGCAAGCAGCTTTTTTTGAGGGCTCCAAAGAAAGCGAGCTCCTGACCTGTGGCTCTGTGTGTCCATTCACACACGGACCCACAGTTCGACCCAACCCCCTCCATCTCCTGCTTGGCTCACCCTCTGTGATTGACAGCAGTAGGAGCCAAAAGCCCTACAATGGTTTTTTATTCTTTTTTTGTTATCTGTATTGCTGGGAGCCAGTAATACATTAGAGCCACAAGCAAGTTTAAATTACATTTTTTCCCTTTAGAAATGCCAGTATTGCTGCAGCAGGCACCATACATCATACAGATGCACCCCTTTACAGGCAGACTAAGGGGACCCCCCCAGACATGATATTTAAAGGAATTTTTCATTTTTATTGTTTCACTTTAGGCATCATTAAAATCACTGCTCCTTTAAAAACAATTGATATATGTCCCCCAGGGCAGTACCCGGGTCCCCGTATACTTTTTATGGCAATAACTTGCATATAAGCATTTAAAATGAGGCAGTTCTGATTTTTCATGTTCGTGTCCCATAGACTTTAATAGAGTTTGCAACTTTTTCCCTGTTCGAGGTGTTCTAGTGCAAACCGAACAGGGGGATGTTTGGCCCATATATCCACATATATCCTTGGAAAAGCATTTGTTAAAAAATGCAAAACAAAAAAAAGCATACACGCTAAAGGCATGCCATATCACTTAGTGAGTTGTCAGTGTATGGTGAGTTGGAAGTACATCAACATTTTATTATTCTTAGGACATGTTGTCTTAAGATGTTGTTTGCTAACCTTAATGGGCTGTAAATTTTATATTTGCCTGTGTTCTCTTAAAAGAACAAACCACCATGATTTTTGATATGAAAGGGCTCATTCATTTTGAGTCAAAAATGAGCATTATGCAGCATTTAAAAAGGGAGTTTGCTTTAATGCTGCCACCTACTGGAGAGTATATAGTTTATCATTCAATGGAATAGTATAGAAACTGTAATAAGTGTAAGGATCCTTTCACATGGATTTTCCGCCCGTCGGACTCCGTTTTGATCAGCGGGGATCGATCCGCCAATCCCCCTAAATGGGAGATCGGATGAAAACAGACTGCCTGACCGTTTTTATCCGATCCAAACCTCCAGACAGATAAAAATGGATTTCCATCCATCTGGATTTAACGGACAGGATCGGATCGGATAGCAGCGGTTGTCAGCGGACATGTCCCTGCTGACATCCGCTGCCCCATAGGGATGAATGGAGCATCCGATCAGGTCTGCCTGAAAAACTGAAAGGCAGACCTGATTGGAAAGCCAGTGTGAAAGGGGGTTAAAACGCTTTCTTTGGGAAAAAAACAAAAGCATTAAACAATGTGCAATGTTAATAAATGTGAAATGTTCAATTAGCAATAATTGTAAATACCCTTTTTTTAAATGGTTTACAAGCAGTCACATGTTTATAGGAAGTTTCACTGGGAAAATCAGTGATAAAAAAAATGGACCACAGACTTATTAACAGTAAGCAATATCAGGCCACTGCTAGCAAAGCAAGCAGAATACTTTCATGCAGTATGCAGCTCATTTTTGGTGAGCTAGAAAGAGTCTCAGCTTTGAGGAAAGAAAAAAACTACAAAAACATACACTATATTGTCAAAAGTATTGGGATGCCTGCCTTTACACACACTTGAACTTTAATGGCATCCCAATCTTAGTCCATATGCTCGCAGTTTCCACTCTAATTCATCCCAAAGGTGTCTATTGAGTTGAGGTCAGGACTCTGTACAGGCCAGTCAAGTTCCTCCACCCCAAACTCACTCATCCATGTCTTTATGGACCTTGCTTGCGCACTGGTCCAAATCATTTGGTGGAGGGGGGATTATGGTGTGGAGTTATTTTTCAGGGGTTGGGCTTGGACCCTTAGTTCCAGTGAAGGGAACTCTTAAAGGAGTTGTAAAGTCTCAAAGTTTTTCACCTTAATGCACCCCAGAAAAGGAGGGGCTGCTTTGTGAAAAACGTTTGCACAGAGCAGGTACGTAAAACGTGTTTGATATTTAAAAAAAAAAAAAAGTGAACCTTTACAATTATTTTAGTAAGTCAGGTTAGACATTTGGACAATTATATGCTCCCAGCTTTATGGGAACAGTTTGGGGATGTCCTTTTCCTGTTCCAACAGGACTAGGCACCAGTGCACAAACAAAGTCCATAAAGACATAGAGGTGGAGGATCTTGACTGGCCTGCACAGATTTATGTCCTCAACCCGATAGAACACCTTGGGGATGAATTTGAGTGGAGACTGTGAGCCAGTCCTTCTTGTCCAACATCAGTGCCTGACCTCACAAATGTACTTCTGGAAGAGTGGTCAAACATTCCCATAGACACACACCTAATCCTTGTGGACAGCCTTCCTACAAGAGCTGTTATAGCTGCAAAGGGTGGGCCAACTCAATATTGAACCCTACGCACAAAGACTGAGGTGCTTTTAAAGTTCATGTGCAGGTAAAAGCAGGCGTCCAAATACTATTGACAATATAGTGTATATATTGAAATTGATCAATTCTGATAAACTGACAGCCTGTCTTCTTTCTTGAGGCCCTAAAATACTAGAACAGAACAATTTCCCTACTCTCCAGTCCATGCAAGGTGCTTGTAGGTGACATCATGTGGGATAGATGAGAGAGGAGCGCTGGCAGGGATCAGCTCACCACAACAAATAGATCTGCAAGAGCAGCTTACCTGCACTGCTCTGCATCAGAAAAAAACTGTTCTGTGCCCTTCTTAGCCTCCTGTGGTGTGCCCTTCCAACCCCAAATGGTGTGCTCCCTTAACACCCCCATGGTGTGCCCTCTATGTGCCCATTGTGTGTCCTGCTGACTCCCCTGCGGTGTGTGCTCTCCTGATGTCTCCCCAAGGTGAACCCTCCTGATGCTTCCCACTGTGGTGTACCCTCCTAAAGTCATGTGGTGTGTCCTGCTGACACCTCCCTATAGTATGCCCTCCTGACCCCTGTACCAAGCCTCCCTGACACCCCCCCTGTGGTGTGCCCTCCTGATCTCTCTGCAAACTGCCCTGCTGACCCCCTTCCCTTTGCCGTGCTGCCACACTGTTTTCTGCCCTGTACTCTGCCCTACTGACCCCCTATCTACTACTCACACTGTAGACTGCCCTACCTATTACTGATCCTTGGGAACTACCCTACCTACTACTGACCTTTGTACACTGTCCTACCTACTACTAACCCATGGATACTGCCTTACATACTACTGATCTCTGTACATTGTCCTACCTACTACTAACCTTTACTGACCTCTGAACACTGCCCTATATGCTACTACCTCTGTACATTGCACTACTTACTACTGACCCCTGGACACTGCCAGACATACTGCTTACACTAGCCAAGACGCAGAGCAGAAGGTCAGGCTAGCACTGAGCCCAGCTAGTCCTGAAACTAGTTGAGCAAGTCAGCCTGCAGTACCAGATGTTCTGCCTTCATGACCTGACTTCTGTATCTGAAAAACAATTAGCTTCAGGCAGTACAGCAATGGTATATTTTAAATACAAGGTACCTACATCCCAAATCTGAACACAGTAAAAACAGGAATTGGGGGGGGGCAACAAGAGGGATTTTAATGGTACCGTCACCAAACAAGTAATTAGACCAGAAGAGATGTATTAAAATTGTATTAAAGTTTATTACATACAAAAAAACACTATATTATACAGAACCATATATATATATATATATATATATATATATATATATATATATATATATATATATATATATATATATTAAAAACACATTGAAACCCATCTGAAGTTATATACAATCCAAGGGGGAGAGAGATGATTCTTCTAAAGACTACACCTATGTAGGAGGAGTCAATTAGAAGTTCCCAGATGTTCCCGATATGTTTCGCCATTTGACCGCTTTTTCAAAAGAAAAAAGAACACAATTTACCATAGAATAAGAAGACATTTTCTACGACTCCTGTATTAGTCTTGTGGGGGTGACCAATTATTTCAAAGATATGAAAACCAATTGTAAATGAAAGTAAATACAGAGTTTCTTGCTGCAGCTAACTTTATTATTTATAGTGACATTTGTTTTATTAGATTTTTATATGTTTTCTTAATTTCCTCCTTACTTTTTATTGGGGGCTTGCTAGTAAACTTTTTAAAAAGAGGTCGTCCATGTTGTCCAGATAGATCTCCACCTCTCGAAGGTTGCCCACACCTGCTTTAGTGCATCCATTTCTTTACTTCTGGAAAGGATTAGAGTTGTTTTCATACAAACACTTTATGATCAGCAGTTAAACTACGACTAAACACTAAAAAAAATACCAGACAGCCTTTCTGCTGTATTTTACAAAAAAATATTTTTATAACCACTTGATGTTGGAAGCAGATGTTACATGGTAAAAAAAGCAAAGCTTTTAAAGCATAGCTCCTATGTCTTGTTCCCTCCCCCCTGCCACTGCTTTTCTGCTGCAAATATCAGTAATTTCCAGACTTGCTATTAGGGATGCATCAATACCAAGCATTTGCTTGGGTGCAAAATGCACTGCAAAGAATCGCATGTGATTTGAACAGGAATGCAGTGCAATTCTTGCCCGAATGGAATATGATTTCCCTCACTGCTCCTGTGTGTGTGTGTATATACAGGATTAAAGCGCCATCTAGTGGGCAGTTTAACAAATTTTAGAACTTACAGCACATATCTGGCTACATGCAAAGTAATCTACATAGGTGTCCTGGTCTGCCGATGATAGCAAATCAGGGCCGATGGAGTTGCTCACAGGGCTGGTGGAGATGTAGAGGCAGTCCACCCCCAAGCTGACATCACTTCCGTTCTATACCCATGAGGTCTGGAACTTCTCCTCCAGCCCTGTAAGCACCTCCAACGGCCCTGATTTGCTACCATTGGTGGACCGGATACCTATGTAGATCATTTTGCATGTGGCCAGATATGGACTGTGAGTTCTAACATTTTTATACTAAAGTATAGAATAGGATTAAAGTGCCTAGATGGCACTTTAATCCTATTCTATACACAAACGCTCTCACACACACACACACACACACACACCACAGATGTAGTGGGGGAAATCGCATGTGATTCAGACATAAATCACACCGCATTCCTGTTCAATTCACATGCGATTTTTTGTTTAAATTTTTTTTTTTTCTGTATTGACGCAAATTGCACTGCTAAGTATCGTTACTCGGTATCGGTGAGTATTTGACTAAAAGTATCAGTACTCTGACTCGCCAATAAAAAACCAGTATCGGTGCAACCCTACTTGCTATGTATTAATAAACAGGATTGGCCTTCAAAATGCAACTACTCCTGTGTAAAATGACTCTTTCAGATACTATGCAAGTGTAATTGAATAAATACAATGTAACTATAGTTACATTCTGTTCATTAATTTATTCATTTATAACTAAGAAGTGTAGTATGCATATGGCAACAGGTAATAAAGGTGAATCTTACAAGTAAAAAAAAAAGTATTAAAAAAAATGTATTCCAATGTAACCCCTTATTAACCATTAATCAATCAAAATCTGCCTATCTATCTCCCTCTTCTCTTGCTCCCATTAGCTAATATTTTTCTGCTGATTTTTTTGTTTATATTTTTTCTGATATTACTATTAAACTTTTTTTTTAGATTTCACTCATTTTTTTTTTTTTTTTTTAATCTGTGTTGCATTAAAAGGTGCATAACTAAAGAATAATACTTTTTTTTCTGTTGTCATGCTTTATGCCAGAAATATAATGTTACTGTTATTAGAAATTGGCCAAATTAGAAAATAAAATGTATCTTCTTTTTGTACATCTTTTTATAAATAAAATAATTTTGGAAAAACAATATTGCCAAATGAAAGCCTTCTTTCTACCAAAAAATGTTTTACTTAATAACCCTAATTTATTACAAATGTATCATCAAATAAACAAGCCCCTAACAGACATGTAAAATTGCTTTGCTCTTAACTGGTACAAAAGCTGAAGTGGTTAATGAAGCTGCATGCTTTACAGGATATGGAAAAAACCAGCACATAATGTCTTATTATCAAAGTCATATTAGTATCTGGCAAATACCAATGTAAAAAAAAAAAAAATGGTTGCCATTATTAAACGTTAAGCATGCTAAAGACCGTCCGTAAAATAAAATTATAGAATTTAAAAATAATTACCTATGTAAATTTACATACAACATAAACCATACTGTTTTTCATACTGTCAAAAAATATATAATGGTTGATTTTGTAAATTCTATACACAAGATATTGGGTCAGGATTTACTCGATATCAGAAATATTATAGGTTTTCTTGCTATTAAGCTTCATATTTCTAGATGTTTTCATCTGACTGCTCACAGGTTTATGAATATTTTTATATTTGTAGAGCAGCAGAGCTTTAAATGTGTGTGCAGATTTTGTTATCTGTGATAAACAGTATTAATCAGAAACAAATATTTGAGTTTTCCTTTACTGTGATACTGTGGCTGGGAGAGGGAATTAATCCATTTCATTTTCATACTATATATCATTTTATGTCTATTGAAAGTGTCCTAATATTATGCTAAGAAATCTAACTTGAGCTCCATATATTATACAGACTATGTAATGTTCAGGTGTATAGCTTGAACCAAAGTGAACTGTAAACCACTGCAAATTGTTTTTTACCCTTAACGGTATGTAATTTCCAAATAATGCAAAAAAAAAAAAAACATAACAAGGGGCAAATTTACCAAAACAGTAGAGGCTGTTCATTTAGCAAAGTGAATATTACCTGAGTTTAGTAAATAAAGTGAAGCCTTGTTCACTTCTGTCACCATTCACCCACGTGAATTCAAAAATTATGTTTACCTAATTTTTCTTACATATGTTGATTTCATCAGCAAAGTCCTTGCTGAAACTAGGGAACCTAATCAGCATACCCTCCTATTCCAAATCAACAGTGAGGAATCCACATAGTCCTCTTGCTTACCAATTAATAAATAAGTGGTATGCATAAGAAAGCAGACATCACTAAAGGCTCCTATGATGACCAAGAGAAGCAAATACATCATTGTGGATTTTTGGTATACTGTTTACCTTATTTATTCATTTTATTTTTGAAGGTAACATTCATTTTGCTAAGCGAGGATTAGCTATGCCAGGTTTAGCTGGATTTGCTACATATTTTTTAACATTATGCAAAAGGATTAATAGACCGCGCTCAAATATGTGAATAGTGTATAACAAAAGTGATCACATTAGTCCATAAGTGATTGTGAGTCTCAAAAAACAACGTCGTGAATCTGTGTATAAATAAAGTCCAATTCATATGTGGTAAAACTTTTTTCTTCTCCTTTGTGTAGAATCACCCGTGTTTACACAGATAGGTGTAGCCTCCACCAGAATCCTTCACCAAGGCCTTATGCACACACTGGCTGCTTACCAGATAGGTTTGACCCCTATTACAGGCAGTCAAATCAGGCACCAGTACATAAAAGGTGATCCTTCTTGGGATTCTCCTCACCAGGTTCATAAGGACATGTCAGCAATCAGACAGGCATATGGCAAACGGGAGAGACAACGAAAAAACATGTGTAGTAGATTATCATACCATTTATTTAAACATAGGTAGACTTACAATTAAGGTAGTCCACATTCATCCGGTCAAAAAACACTCTGGAGTGATATTTCGAGCAGGGGACGCCGTTCCGCGTTCCACCTGCGCTCCAGGTACGGGAAATGACGTATGGCGTTCCCTAGTCCTGACGTGTTTCGTCAGCATGTAACAGATGTCCTCTGGGGTCATGTTCAACATTGACCAGCAATATGTAATTTTGGCACATTTGCACATCTGCTTTTGGCACATTATTCAAAGGAGGCTGGAGGTTTGTGTTTACTGTAAATGCAGTTGTAGAACTCTGCCCGGCATGCTGTCAGCAGGACAGGAAGTGAGGTTAAATATCTCTAACAGAGCCCTGGATAGCATGTAAAATCTGACAGGGGTTCTAACTCTTCTACTCTCTTCAAAACTAAGAAACAAAGTTTTGACTGGACATAAACTTTAATGACTTGGCAACAAGTCACTTTTAATATGAACCAGACCAGTAGAATATCAAGTACTGGTGACACATAAGTCAGCAGGTAATTTAGGTCATACCAACATATACCTCTGTCCGAAAATAAATTTTACTTCACTTTTAACTTGATTTTGTCTTTGTAACAAACATGGGTTAGTAGAGCTAAATGTTCTATAGTAAAAACAGTTTATGTAAAACCAAAACATTATTTTAATCATGTATGGAGTAGAGCAGTGTTTTTTAACTCCGGTCCTTAGGGCACACTAACAGGCCAGGTTTGCAAGAAAACTGAAATACATCACAGGTGATATCATTTGCTTCTCAGTGATTGCATTATTCTAGTCTGCATCTCCCCAAGGTAATACTTAAATCTGGCCTCTTAGTGTGCCCTGAGGACCGGAGTTGAGAAACCCCGGAGTAGAGAATGGTATAAATTCTTGGCAGTTATCTTTTGTTTTTTTGTGTCCCATTGGGGGAATTTTTCTCCATTTCCTGTGCTGGAGACACATGGGAAGTGAGAAGGAATCTCCACAATATAACACTATGAGAGAATTCCCTTCTTAGAATGTTATCACTGGAACAGGCAAACAGGGGTCTCTACTTGAATATTTAACTTCACCTATTGTTCTGGTGACAGCTGCAAAGTTTTGGACAAGGGCAAATAGAAAAGGTGAATCCACCCAGTGGGGACACAGATGAAAAAAAAAAACATTTCAGGTGTTCTAATCCTTCTCCAATCCAGTGTTTCTCAACTCCAGTCCTCAAGGCACACTAACAGGCCAGGTTTGCAAGAAAACTGAAATACATCACAGGTGATATAATTTGCAGCTCAGTGATTGCAGTATTCTTGTCTGCATCTCCCCAAGATAATACTTAAAATCTTACCTGTTAGTGTGCCCTGAGGACCGAAGTTAATAAACACTGCTCAAATCTATCCAATACTAAAAAAAAAAAAAAAACATTTTGACTGTACATAAAGTTTAGGGATTTAAAGGTTGATCCATCTGGGAGAAAGCCCTAGCTTAAAATTTATGAATAGGCAGAATACTGTGCCCTACTCCTCCTACTCAAGGGCACATGGCAGCCAATTCTTTTGGCCAAGTTCTTTGAGTTGCAACCCCTCCCATATAATCTTATGGAAAGTTCCTGGACCTTTTCCTCCTCCTCAAGGACACATAGCAATCTTTTTTTGTGTTTACTACCCTGTACCCGTCTCCTCCTCAAGGGTGCATATAAGTAATTTATAGTAGTCTTTTAATGTGGCCTTTACCTCCTCATTTTCTAGGGAACCTTTTTTTTTTGCTACTATCGCTATAGGCTGTCCACCCTTCCACAACACGTGGGGAGCAGTGGCGGCTGGTGCTCAAAATTTTGGGAGGGGCGCAAAAAGAAAAATGTAATAGGTATTGCTTCGCGCCAAAAAACGCAGTAAAAAATTGCGTGACTTTGAAGTCATGGTACAGGCATGGCACAGGTGATGGTATAGGCATGGCATAGGTGATGGTACAGGAGATGGTATAGGCATGTCACAGATATGGTATAGGCATGGCACAGATATGGTATAGGCATGTCACAGGTCATGGTACAGGAGATGGTACATGCCCCCTTTCAATGCAGAGACCAGTGTACATGCCCCCTTTCAATGCAGAGACCAGCGTGCGTGCCCCCTTTAATGCAGAGATCAGCGTGCGTGCCCCCTTCAATGCAATGAACACTGTGCTGTGCCCCCTTCAATGCAATGAACACTGTGCTGTGCCCCCTTCAATGCAATGAACACTGTGCTGTGCCCCCTTCAATGCAATAAACACTGTGCTGTGCCCCCTTCAGTGCAATGAACACTGTGCTGTGACCCCTTCAATGCAATAAACACTGTGCTGTGACCCCTTCAATGCAATAAACACTGTGCTATGCCCCCTTCAATGCAATAAACACTGTGCTGTGCCCCCTTCAATGCAATAAACACTGTGCTGTGACCCCTTCAATGCAATGAACAATGTGCTGTGACCCCTTCAATGCAATAAACACTGTGCTGTGCCCCCTTCAATGCAATAAACACTGTGCTGTGCCCCCTTCAATGCAATGAGCAATATGCTGTGACCCCTTCAATGCAATGAACACTGTGCTGTGCCCCCTTCAATGCAATAAACACTGTGCTGTGCCCCCTTCAATGCAATAAACACTGTGCTGTGACCCCTTCAGTGCAATGAACAATGTGCTGTGACCCCTTCAATGCAATGAACAATGTGCTGTGACCCCTTCAATGCAATAAACACTGTGCTGTGCCCCCTTCAATGCAATAAACACTGTGCTGTGCCCCCTTCAATGCAACAAACACTGTGATGTGACCCCTTCAATGCAATGAACAATGTGCTGTGCCCCCTTCAATGCAATAAACACTGTGCTGTGCCCCCTTTAATGCAATAAACACTGTGCTGTGCCCCCTTTAATGCAATAAACACTGTGCTGTGCCCCCTTCAATGCAATAAACACTCTGCTGTGCCCCCCTTCAATGCAATAAACACTGTGCTGTGACCCCTTCAATGCAATGAACAATGTGCTGTGACCCCTTCAATGCAATGAACAGTGTGCTTAGACCCCTTCAATGCAATAAACACTGTGCTGTGCCCCCTTCAATGCAATAAACACTGTGCTGTGACCCCTTCAATGCAATGAACAATGTGCTGTGACCCCTTCAATGCAATGAACAATGTGCTGTGACCCCTTCAATGCAATAAACACTATGCTGTGCCCCCTTCAATGCAATAAACACTGTGCTGTGCCCCCACAATGCAGAGTTCAGCGTGCGTGCCCCTTTCAATGCAACTGTGCTGTGCCCCCTTCAATGCAATGAACAATGTGCTGTGCCCCCATCAATGCAGAGTTCAGCGTGCGTGCCCCTTTCAATGCAGAGCGCCACAGCATTGTCCCCAATGATTCAATGATTGCAGAGTGCCCACAGCATTGTCCCCAATGATTGCAGAGTGCCCACAGCATTGTACCCCAATGATTGCAGAGTGCCACAGCATTGTACCCCAACGATTGCAGAGTGCCCACAGCATTGTACCCCAATGATTGCAGAGTGCCACAGAATTGTACCCCAATGATTGCAGAGTGCCACAGCATTGTACCCCAATGATTGCAGAGTGCCCACAGCATTGTCCCCCAATGCATGCAGAGTGCCCACAGCATTGTCCCCCAATGCATGCAGAGTGCCCACAGCATTGTACCCCAATGATTGCAGAGTGCCACAGCATTGTACCCCAATGATTGCAGAGTGCCACAGCATTGTACCCCAATGATTGCAGAGTTCCCACAGCATTGTACCCCAATGATTGCAGAGTGCCACAGAATTGTACCCCAATGATTGCAGAGTGCCACAGCATTGTACCCCAATGATTGCAGAGTGCCCACAGCATTGTACCCCAATGATTGCAGAGTGCCCACAGCATTGTACCCCAATGATTGCAGAGTGCCACAGCATTGTACCCCAATGATTGCAGAGTGCCACAGAATTGTACCCCAATGATTGCAGAGTGCCACAGCATTGTACCCCAATGATTGCAGAGTGCCCACAGCATTGTACCCCAATGATTGCAGAGTGCCACAGAATTGTACCCCAATGATTGCAGAGTGCCACAGCATTGTACCCCAATGATTGCAGAGTGCCCACAGCATTGTACCCCAATGATTGCAGAGTGCCCATAGCATTGTACCCCAATGATTGCAGAGTGCCACAGCATCGTACCCCAATGATTGCAGAGTGCCCACAGCATTGTACCCCAATGATTGCAGAGTGCCACAGCATTGTACCCCAATGATTGCAGAGTGCCCACAGGTTCTGTCAAAATGAAAGCAGTGAGCCTGGAGGCAGAAGGGCATATCAGGTGGCATAGAAAGTGACTGAAGCAACTAATGGGGGAGCAACAGTGCCTGGACTTGCAGGAAAACATGACAGCCGGCAGCCTCTGAATGCTCCACCTCTGTTCAGCACCAGAAGAGAAAATAGCAGCTTGCTGGATTTAAAGTCTTCAACAGGAACAGCATGTGAGCAACTGCCATTTTGTCCTCTCTGCCCAGCAGGGGCAGACCTTTTAACAGAAGCACTGCAGTGTTGCAAACTGCACCACTTACCGATGGTGGTCTGGACGGATGGATCTGATTCCGGTCCGGTGACTCCGGTCTCCTCTCCGCTCTCTGCCGGTGCCGCCGTCACTCCCGTCTCCCGCCGTTACCGTCCGTCCACTAGTCTCCGACTCGGTGCGGCAGCGTGACTGACGCACGCGACGTGACGTCAGCGGGGTCAGTATGGGGCCATGGGATGTCCTGGATGATGATTGGTCCAGGCTGTAGAGTGGACCAATCACAGCCAGGATATCAGAAAGTGGGAGTGTCCAATCGCAAAGACTTGCGCCCAGGTTACGCCCCCAGAAGGCAGCCAATCGGCGCCTCTTCTGGGACGTAAACCCCACCCCCCCTAGCCACCAGTGCCATCACAGAGGCCGGCGAACCCATTTTTTTTTTTACAACTTTATTTGTTCGCTTTGTAATTTTTTTTCCTTTTTTTTTTTCCTTTTTTTTTAGGGGTAGGGGGGCGGCGCCTTGGCGCCCCCTATGCACGGGCCGCCACTGGTGGGGAGGTCAGGCAGCATCAAGCAGGATGGATATTTTACAGCAAGGTGGAAGAGCAGGGTTTCCTGCTCACTACACTAGTGGTGAAATGATGCTGAAGGTAGTGAAATGATCAACAAACTATTTCTCTTTTTGATCTTTTCAAGCATATAGCAGCCATTTGCCTGAAAATGCAGCTAATGTGCCTTTCTCCTCTTCCTCCTCTCCCACAGATGCACAAATCAGTCATTTTTTTGTGAACTTCCGATTTGAGGTGTTCCTCCTACTTCTCAAGGTCACATAGCAGCTATTTTTTTATTTCTGCTAACACACCCATTTCCTACGGCCTGTGCTACACCACAGTGGCAGGTGCCCAGTATGCTGGGGTGCTTTTGATTATGAGGGTGAAGAGGGTGAAGAGTGTTGGAGTGCTGGCAGTAAAGAGGAGAAAGAATTTTGGGGGTGCTTCAAGGAGGATGTTCACCCCTCCCTAATTCAAGGGAAAAATATGCAGGAAACTATTGACACCATCCAAGAGGAAGCCCCACTCTTAGGATGTGCCAGAGATGCCAGCCAGGGGCATTGCTCTCATTTTATATTTTATGCTATCCTCTTTTACTTTGTCCACTAGGTAACCCTTCATTGCCCAAATGGCTGCAGCAGACAAACAAATAATCTAACATGGCCCAATATAATAGTGCATTCATATATCATAAAACGATTAGAAAAAAGTTCACAGATAGTGGGAAGGTGAGATTAAAAAAAATGTATTAATGATATATCATTATCTGTGCACTTTTTTTTCTAATCTTACTATGCTATATGAATGCATTATTATCTAGATCTATGTTAAATGATTTGTTTGTGGTCCAACTACTAAATTTTTAGGGTGTTCAGTGTTGTTGGCAAATGTGACAGCTTCTGGCTCAGAGATCAGAGGGGTTACATCATTGCCTAACAATGGCAAATATGTTTTTTTTTTTTGGAAGGAAGTAGGTGGTAGACATTGTAATTGAGCAAGGATTTACTGCTAAGGACTTTTTGGGCATTTTTATTTTTTTTTAATAAAAGGCTTGTCAAATTCTTATTTTTTTTTTTTTTATCAGAAAAAGAACTTGAGAATGGTATAAGTCAATAAAACATTGCACAAGAGGTACATAAATTACATCAAATAAAATAGACAACCATACAGGATTCCAGAATACAATGTTTTTCAGTACAAAATGACTTTAATAGAAAAGAAAAATTTTTTGGAAAAAAAAAAAAAAAAGAAAAGAAAAAGCAGCAGTGCCATTCCATACACAACATTGAATAAGACATAAAAAGTAAAAACAATAAAAGCAACCAAACGCCCGTTACTGCTAACATTTCAGCTGCCAAAAGCACTCCACCACCTATATAAGCAAGCGATTTAAAACAAGTTGAGGAGGAGCTACTGCAGGGGAAGCCAACCAGGAACCCCATATGATCTCAAATTTCAGAGGAGTTTTCCTGTGATAATAAGTGTGTTTTTCACATATCAGAATAGAATTGACAGAGTGGATCCATTGCGCACCAGTGGGGGGGTTGGAAGACATCCACACTCTAGCGATAAGCTTTTTAGCTAAGTATAGAAGTCTGAGTAGAGTCACAAGAATATGTGGATGGTAAAGCGTTTCATCCAAGCCGCCCAATAAGCACACCAGCGGATCCAACTGAATCTGAACCTGGTATTCTCTATTGATAGTGGTCACTACAAACTGCCAGTATCGTACCAATTTGGGGCATTTCCATAGCATATGAATAAAATCACCGGTATACAATTTACATTTGGGACACAGGGGTGAGAAACGTCTACCCCACGCATGAAGCTGTCTCGGGGTTCTATAAGTACGGTGTAGCACAAACAGGTGGGGCAGTTTATGGCTAGCAGGTACAGAGACCAGGGGGCCTGCCTCAAGGATCTGTTCCCAGCGATCACCATCAATGGGGCCAAGATCACTCTCCCACTTCGCCCTGCAGGGAAGCAGGGAAGGATCCTGTAGGGAAGATAATAAAGTGGTGTATATTCTAGAAATTATACCTTTTTTCTCGCTGTCCCTAAAAATGGATTCCAAAAATGGAGATTCAATCAACCTCAGAGGGGTATGTCGACCCTGACTCCGAAGTGCGTGAGATAAACGCATATACTGATATTGACAATTTCCAAGTTGTGGGTATTCGGCCCGCAACTGAGCCAAAGGCTTAATAGCATGGCCGCACAGCTGAGAAAAATATTTAAACCCAGCCCAGATCCACTCAGGGAAGGTACCCAGCCTAGCAACCTCTCCATAGAAGCGATTATTCCACAGAGGGGTACCAGCAAGGAAGCCGGAGAGACCCAGATTCTGCTTTACCGCCTTCCACAGTCTAACAAAAAGGTGTGAGGTAGGGCAGTGGGGAGGTAACTCAGGGAACCCCATCTCCATCAAAGAGAAGGAGGTGTACCCTGAGGCAGACAGTGTGAGCAAAGCCCGGGAGGGGTCCACACAAGAAGGGAGGTCCCAGTCCAAGAAGTGCTGTAACTGTGATGCAAAAAAGTACATTTGGGTATGAGGGAGGGCCAACCCACCCCTATCTTTAGGATATTGCAGGGTAGCAAGCTTCAACTGAGCCGCACCACCCCGCCATATAAGTGCCCGGAATTGTGAGTCTATCTTATCAAACCAGTATCTAGGTATCCACATCAGGGAGTTATGTAGGATATAGAGTAGTTGAGGAGCCCAGATCATTTTAATTAAGTTTACCCAACCTGTAACAGTGAGGGGAAGTTTACTCCAACTAGCACATTTAGCACGAAAACGAAGGAGGAGCGGTTTAAGATTCAGGGTAATATAATCTCTAGGGTTAGCAGAAACTACCACACCCAGATATCTAAAGGTGGAGACCACCTGTAGCTGAGAGACAGCAGGCGGCAGCATCACCGGGAGGGGGTCTAGAGGAAGCAGAACTGATTTGTCCCAATTAATGGCGAAGCCAGAAAATGTGCCAAATCGTGTAATGAGGGACACGACCTCCCGCAGGGAACCCTCAAGGTCCCCCAGATACAGTAAGGCATCATCCGCATAGAGGGAGATCTTATCCACCCTATCCCTGCGGAGAAAACCCACTATAGAGGGGGAGTCTCTAATCATAATCGCAAGAGGTTTAATCGCCAGAGCAAACAGCAAGGGGGAGAGGGGACATCCCTGTCTAGAACCCCGGTATAGGGAAAATGAATCAGAGAGGGACCCATTAATTCTAATGCGAGCCCTAGGCCCAGTATAGAGTAATTTAACCCAGGAAATGAACTCAGTGCCCAATCCAAACCGACTCAACACTGCCCACAAATATTGCCACTCAACGCTGTCAAAAGCTTTGGCAGCGTCAAGTGAAAAAATGGCTCTGCTCCCCGGATTATCAACTGGAACTTGAAGGTTTAAAAACAGCCTACGAAGATTCAAGGACGTCGACCTGGCAGGGATGAATCCCGACTGGTCAACATGCACCAACCTAGAGACAACTTTCGCCAATCTGTTGGCCAGCACTCTAGCCAACAGCTTGACATCCGTGATGAGTAAGGATATAGGCCTATAGGAGTCCGGGTGTATCGGGTCCTTACAAGGTTTAGGGATAACCACCACTATTGCCTCGCGCATGGAATCCGCCAATTTACCTACCCTCTGGGCCTCATTCAGGGTAGTCAGCAAGGTTGGGAGGAGGGTGTCCCTGTACATTTTGCAGAGCTCGGCAGGGAAGCCATCAGCTCTGGGCGACTTATTATTTGACATCTGGGAGGCGGCCAGAGACAATTCCTCAACAGTCAGGGGTCTACCCAGTTCCCACCGCTGAGACCGTGAAATTTGAGGTATCTCACAATTGACCAAGAAGTCCTCCAGGGCCTGCCTCAGAAGGGCAGACCCTAGAGGAATACAGGTCTCTAAAATAATTGGTAAATACCGAAGCAACTCGGACAGGGTCCTGAACCAGCGTACCATCAGGTGCCTGAACTGCTGCTATGTGCGTGGTACCCTGTTTTGCCTTGGCAATAACAGCTAGTAAATGTCCAGTAAGTAACGTTGTTGAATAAAAAAGCATTTATTTTCTTCAGTATTAATAGAGATCTGTTTATAAAGGGCCTGGGCCTCTAGCCAGCACCGTTCATGTGCAGGAGTAGGGTCGGACACAAACGCCAGCTCCGTCTCCCCGGCTCTAGCGAGTATCTGATTCTCCCAGTCCTTAGTCTTAGATTTCATGGCTGAAATTTGAGTAATGATAATCCCCCTAAGATGCGCCTTCAAGGTATCCCACACCACCAGAGGCGTTGCTGAGTCCTCATTATGTAAGAGGAAGTCACGCAAGGCCGGAGAAATGGGATCACCAGCAGGCATAAGAGTGAGCCAAAAGGGGCTAACTCTCCACGCCCAGGCACCAGCGGGCAGTAGCCCCCCCCCCAATTGTACTATGAGAGGTGAATGATCGGAGATATTTCTAGGGGCATAGTGTACAGTTTGAATCATAGAGCAGGCAACAGCATTACCTAGGCAAAAGTCAATGTGAGAGAGACCCTTGTATGAGGCTGAGTAACAGGAGTAAGAACGTACGTTAGGGTTCTTACTCCGCCACACATCCTGTAAGCCCAATTCCGTCAAAAGGCGGGAAAAGGGGGTAGAGCCCGAGGCACTCGGAGAACCGGCACCCATGCGCAGCCTATCCAGACCCTTATCTAGTACATTGTTGAAGTCCCCCCAGACCACAACAGGTACAGTCGAGTAGTGACCCATAAATTGAGCCAAGGCCTGGAGTACCTCCGGGGAAAATGGCGGGGGTACATAAATATTAGCCAATACACATTGAAAATAATGTAGCATACAAAAGAGAAAAATATATCTACCCTGGTCATCAATCTTAGAGGACAACAATTGGAAGGGTGCATTATCAGAAATTAATATACTGACCCCCCTAGAGTAAGCGGAGTGGGTGGAGTGAAACTGGGTGCCGTATCCACGGCGACGTAGCAGAGGGAGGGTTGACGCCTGTAGGTGGGTCTCCTGCAAGCACACCACAGCAGGAGCATACCTCTTTAAAGTAAAGAACTACGCCACCCGCTTCACACTATCACCCAATCTGCGAACATCCCAGGAGACCAAAGTACAGTGACTAGCCATAGTACTTGTAGACATGAGGAGCAAAGGATAAACCTAGCACAACATAATGGAAATAAGTACAGTAAATAACACCAGAAGGAATCAGGGGAAAGGGGACATCAAAAGACAGAACGTCCCATGTAGCCCAAGACCAGAGCCATAAAAACCCAAAAAGTAGCAGGGGCAGCATACAGGCGACAATAAAGGAGACGGTGGCAGTCTCCTCATCCACAAAAAAGTGGAAGGCAATTGGCAGCAGCAATAAAAATCCAAACAAAATGGCAGCCAAGTGCTCACAACAGGTGAGGCAGTCAGCAATCAAAACACAGTACATAGCGGACAAAAACATTGTATAATCCTTGATCATAAAAAAAACAGCAAGGAAGGGGGAGAAGGGGGTTATACCCCGCAGCAGACGTACTCATAGGACAGAGAGGGGAGGGCGCCCCAACGTCTCAGCAAAAGACTTGATCCGAAGGAACTTACAGTAGCCACAGTTCCGAGCAAGGCAAAGAACCCAATTGGATCCATTACTTTTCACTCTCCACCAAAAAACATTGGTATGTGCCGAAAGTGTTCAAGCAGCAAGGTGCAGACAGACCTCCTCCCAATATGAAGAGACCAGAAAGGCTTTCCATTAGGCCGGCACAGCTAGATGCAGCAATGGGGTTGTCAAAGAAATGGGTTTCATGGTTTGCAACCACCCGCAGACGGGCTGGGTATAACATGGCATAATTGACCGTGAATCTCCGCAAATGCTTCTTAACAAAGGTGAATTTGGCCCTGCGTCGTTGAACTTCCGCAGAAAAGTCCGGGTAAAAAGAAATGCGTGTGTTATCCATCTTCATGAGGTCACCTTTAGTGCGGGCATAGAACAGACAGGCATCTCTATCCTTATAATTAAGGAGCTTAAACAAAAATGGATGCGGGGGTTCACCAGGGCGCGGTGGTTTAGCAGGAACTCTGTGGGCCCTTTCAATTGCAAACATATGAGAAAATGCATTTCTGCCAAAAGTTCTCTATAAAAGTGACAGGGTCTTTACCCTCTGCCTTTTCAGGGATGCCCACCGCCCTAATATTGTTACAGCGGAGCCTATTTTCCATATCCGCCAGGCGGGAGGAATGTCCCATTGTAAGAAGTTGCAAATGATGCACATCCTGCTGTAATGGCGTCAGGTCATCCTCCTTTCAAGGTCCCCATGTTGATGAGGACAAGGGCCTCTTCCCAGAACCCTGGCTCAGTGCTTGTGAGGGTTTGCAAGTGGGGGACTTATCAGAATATGAAAGCCCCTTGAATTATAAGGGGTCACCCCCAAGTGACAGATGTCACCCCACGTGAATGGGTAAGGACTCCATAGTCATTATAAACAGTAAATAAACACACCACACACTTTGAAAATCCTTTATTAAAAAATAAATAAATAAAAAAGTACCAAGATGAAAATCCATCATTAATTACATCATTCAGTGATGCAGATGCTTATCAATAACAATGAACAACACCCGCTGACACACCAAAAGAAAAAACATGTCAACACTTCTGCTCCCATTGCCACTCCTCATGGAATGACAGATTCCTGGCTGACAGCTGGTTTGCAACAAAAGGGCAGGGATGGTTAATGGTTTCCCTGACCAAATATGGCATTTGCCATATTTGATTAGTGATGTCTGCCACCGTTCCTATACCTTTGCTAACATTCAACTGTAAGCTAGAGGACAAGTAGATAAATTGTCGGTGCAAAACACCTATTCCCTGCGCTCTGAGTGGTGCAATCCTCTATCCAGCTCCGCTATAGACTTGTAGATGAGAACAAACGACATGGCAACCTTGTAATCACTTCCTGTGAGGCGGAGGGAAAGATGGGCGTTGCTAGCTTTCGGAGCATCCATGCTCCTTCATTAGGCGGTCTAATGAAGGAGCACGGATGCTCCAGAGCTAGCAATGCCAATCTTTCCCTCCGCCTCACAGGAAGTGATGTCGGCCTGACCGGAAGTAGGAAGTGGAGCCCCACTGAGAGCCCTCCACCACCACAGCACCATCAGACAGGCTGCCAGACAACAGCCTCCACGCACCACCGGGAACCCCGCACCCCTCTTTTCTGCAACGGTATCCATGACAAGAAGATGGATGATCCCATTCACCTACAGTACTGGCCTTTACTTACCTAAAAGTAAGTCACTACATGTTTTTTGTATCAATAAACCTTATGCTTCACTAAGCTGGCGCTGCTTTCCTTCTGTTTATGGACCTGTCATCCACCTGCTCAGTGGAGATCCCCTGCGGAGCAGGTGGATTCACTTGATGGATTCTGCTCCATCTGAAAGGGGCTTTATTCTAGAAATTGGCTATTACTGTTTTTTTTTAACATTCTGCTACTATTAACTTTAGTGCGATTTCATTTCAGCACCCAAATCTTAGTAGTGTTGAACAAACGCCACCTTGAAATAAACCCAGGTTCATAAGGATTATCCCATCTCTCAATTCCATGAAAAATTGCATCTCCACAATATAACCCTTTGGGGCTGCAGCAGCTATCCTGAGCCAAACTTTATTTTCTATTTGAATGTTTCCATCCATTCATCAGTCACTCAATTGATCGGTACTGTCATTGGCTGTCCTCTCCTCACAATAAGCTTTCTCTGCTGTCAATCATTTTGTTCCTGAGCATTATATGAAAGAACACATCCCTGCCATCCCAATAGACATGCATGTTAAGGCAATGAATCAGCAGAATGCACAGCTAAAGGCTGCATCACCTAATAACCAGGCCAGCAGGGAGTTGAAAACACATCTAAAGGGATACCAGGGATTTTTTTTTTTTTCATATAGCAGTTTTGAAATAAGATGCGAGGCAGGATGATTTTGATGTTTACAGCCCTTCCCACCACACTTGGACAAAAAGCATGATGGGTCTCAAAAGAGATGTTTTTTGAAAAGCTTAATAATTTTATTGAAAACTTTAAATTGTATGATCAGGAGAGGGGAAGGGGAACAAGGGAAGAAATCATATGCATTTACTCCACTTTAGCTTTAACAATAACACAGCTTTGTTAAATAAATTAATAAGAATATAATGGAATACCTGAAACATTCTGATACCAAAATATTTACAAGTGTTCATTCACCTTAAACAAAGAAGAGTCGATGCAATCTTAGATCTCAAGACAAAAATACATACATTTATATAAAGAAAAAAAAATCAATGTAAATGCTCTCATACAATTAATGGTTCTTTATTAAACTAAGATGAATGTAAAAAAAAAAAAAAAAACTGAAGCCCACACAAAAATAAAGCTGATGTACATTTTATTTTTTACTTTTATTTTTACGTCTACTAAGCACAATTCCATGTGTAGAAATCAGACAACTTTGTATTAAATCAATATTTGATCACTAAAAAAAAGAAAAAAAAAATATATTAAATTAGAAGAGTGGAAAATGTATCTGCATGATAAAATCATTTTACAGTGTCTGCAGTCATCATAGGGACACTTACATTATTAACCATGTGTACTATTTATATTAGTTTGGAAGTCCAATAGCCAAATGTTTTACATTTGACCATACTATAAATAAGGGATATGCAAACTGTGGCTCTCCAGCTGTTGCAAAAACTACAAGTCCCATCATGCCTCTGCCTCTAGGTGTCATGCTTGTGGCAGTCAGAGCCTTGCTATACTTAATGGGACTTGTAGTTCTGCAAGATCTGGAGAGCCACAGTTTACATATCCCTGTTAGTATATAAATGGTCATATCTGGAAAAGATCGGCTCCCCAGTGCCTAGATTGAGTGCCAAAATATTTTGCTTTGTTTTATAGTGTATGCATTTGCATACTGTCTTGGCATTTACATGAGACATATTTGCAAATGTATGCAAATAAAAAAACTCAGCTTTTACTGTAAATTGTTAAACAGTTTGTAGATTTCTTTTTTTATGCTGACTAGATGTCAAGTGTGCTGTAATGATGCATTGTATTGTACAGTAATAAAGTAGGATTCGGCAGTAGAACTACAGAACGTGGCAGGGGACACAAACCACTGCAACGCTAACTCTTTGTTTTACTTGTTTCCTGCAATTGTTCTTTTAAGTAGAACTAAAGGGAAAATATTTTTATTTTTTTCATTTTGAATAGAGTCAGAGAGAGTTATAACTCCTGTTAGTGTTTTTGTAATCTGTATCCTATTTGGGAGAGTTACCTTTACATACAAATAGCCATACAAATAGAGGAACAAAGAAGAGAGGCAAAAAGCAATGGAGAAAGGGGAAAATATACCAAACTGAATGCAGGCTTCCAGAGGACAGCAAGAAGAGACAAAAATACCTTCTTTAACCACTTCTGGACTGGAAGGATTTTCCCCCCCTAATGACCAGGCCATTTTTTGTGATACGGCACTGCGTTATTTTAACGGACAATTGCACGGTCGTGCAATGCTGTACCCAAATAAAATTGATGTCCTTTTTTCCCCACAAATACAGCCTTCTTTTAGTGGTATTTGATCACCTGTACGATTTTTATTTTTTGCGTTATAAACAAAAAAAGGGCGACAATTCTAAAAAAACAAAAAATACTATTTTTTAAAAAAAAAAAAAGTAAAAATCAAAATTTTTTAACATTTTAGGCCAATTTGTTTTCTGCTACATATTTTTGGTAAAAAAAATCGCAATAAGCATATTTTGATTGGTTTGTGCAAAAGTTATCGCATCTACTAACTACGGGAAAGTTTTATGTCATTTTTATTGTTTTTTTTTTTTTTACTAGTAATGGCGGCAATCTGCGATTTTTTACGGGACTGCGACATTGTGGTGGACAGATCAGACCCCTAACTGACATTTTTGACACTTTTGGGGGTACCAGTGACATTACTACAGTAATCAGTGCTAAAACTATGCACTTTTACTGTAAAATGCCAATGGCAGGGAAGGGGTTAATATTATTAGTAATCAAGGGGTTAAATGTAAGCCTAGGGGAGTGATTCTAACTGTAGAGGGGTGTGGCTTGTGAGATCATCACAGAGACATGCGATCCTATATAGCAGGATCACATAGCCTCTGTGATCATCTAAGGGAGAATGACCGACGGCTGTGTTTACATCAGCTGTCCGTCCTTCTCTGTCAGCAGGGGGAGATCGCGAGTGACCGGCGGCCATCGGAGCCACCTGTCACATGAGTCTCCTGAGCGAGCGACGTAGTACTAGGTCGGTTTGCCCAGGAGTGGCTGCCTGCCGCAGTAAATTTGCGGTGGGCGGTCGTCAAGTGGATGCTTAAAGTGGTTGTAAACCCTTACATTTACCCAGTAAAGTGAATGGCCCCAGGTGATACACAGAGTTGAAAAAATCCTCCCTACTTAAGGTACTATATACCTGTTTATCTGCGCCTTTTCTCTACAGTTGTTCAAAGTCCAGAAACTATAAAGCTTGTCTGAGCTGTCAGAAAAAAAGGGGCTGGAGAGCTGAAATTATACACTGCAGAACTCAGTGAGGAGAGCTCAGACAGCTAATTAGAAGCAAGGGACACACACCTCTTCACATACTGTAGAACACAGAAAAAGAGCTGAGGCTGTCAATATGCTGTCACACTTTTCTCTTAGTGTCAGGGAAACTTCTCAGAAGAGATTCATGCTGATAGCAAAGGAATAAATCAGCAGACAGAAATTACACTTAGTGCCCTTAATTGAGAAAAGTACACACTATAGAAGGATGTATTTTGTTCATATTTCATGTCCGAAGTTTACAACCACTTTAAACAACATGTGTTCAGAATTGAAAGTCCTAGCAGATTATTGTACAAATATACAACAAATTAAATGGACTGAGCCATGCGGTCACAGGAGGTCGTCCTGAGGGCCAGAAGAGCGGTTGAGAGGAGCTGAACCCAGAGGTCCAGGGAAACTGACTGAGATGGGAGACCCTGTTGCTGTAGTATCGTTAGTACAGGGACTCGTGCCAAGGCGCCTGACTTGAGGGGGGCCACCCCTACCCATAGGTCAGTCAGTGGACGGGTGTCAGAAAAAAGAGGATGCTAGGAAGAGTATCCTGAAGATAAAATAAGATATTGTCCCCCAAGTCGTCTTGAGAGAAAGCAAGAGACCTAATCCAATTCATCTAAAGTGGCAGGATGAATTAACAGCTTGGCTGTTCCATACCTACAAGAAGATAGAAGTCCTCAGAGATTGTTAATAGTTAAATTGGAGTATCCCACTATTTCCTTCTCCCATCACAAAATAAACAACAAAAACAACCAAATTCTCCTGGACTGTTTATTGAAGTGAAGAGCCAAGAAGAATGAAATAACTGCATTTGCTTATAGCTGTGTGTTGGTAACCCTGGGGACCCGCAGAGTGGATATTCAGCAGTCCCTACGGGGGCAGTGCTACATATAGCCAAAGAAAATTCTTCCAATTCAGAAAATAAAAGTCAGAGGAGTAATCTATCCATAGTTAGGTCAGTTGAGGCTAATCCTGAAGTAGCCAGCCAGCCACCCCCCCCCCATACCTTCTCAAACTTGAAGGGGCTGCCCTTTCTGCTGGTATATTAATTTTCCAAAGCACAGCATTGTGTTTATTTGTTCAAGCCACATATGGGGCGTAGGGTGGAACCGGGGAAACCCAATGTACATGTATAAGCCTACGAGCCAGAAACAAAGCTCTGGTTCTCCCCCTATATTAAAGGCACCTTGTTCCATGTTCACAGCCAAAAATTCTTTATTCCCACATCCTACCCCCCAAAAGGGATCTCATGGTGCCTTAAAGGAATCTGTAGCCCCCTTTAGAATAAGGGGCCCTCAGATATCCACCAATTCACGTACAGGGTACTAAGTATTGGGTACATAGTAGCCCTTGTTGCTCTATTGCAAAAAGTACATAAAAATATAGCAACAACACAAATCTCTTATTTAAGAAAAATTTTAAATAAACGATATCCCCCAATGTAAATCCAATATTAACCACGTATTCAGTTATGTAGATCCATGTCAATCATGATGTGCAATGTCCAATGATGTTGACCCACCACTACAATGACCCACCACTACAAAGATACTACAAAGATGCTGCCCTGTCACTACTATTGCAAATGAAAGATCCCCAGCACTGCTTGAATGTAAACAACAGTAGGATCCCTGCCGCTGAAATAAAGTGCCGCTGGGCTCTTATCCAGGCATTCAGTTAATAACATACTTGTCACAAAAACAAAATATTTAATACAGGGTTCACCTATGGCACAGACTTCACAGATTATTATAGGATTTCTAGATAGAGCATCTCTATAACTAAAATGATGTACGTATCTGTCTTGGTCAAAAAGGAAAGGGAAAAAGGTAGGTTTCTATTCTGACTTGTTCATCTATGAGTGTAAATTAGAGTTTACGATTTTGAGCTATGGAAATAATTGGATTTTTTTCAGCAATGCATATAAGAATAAAAAAGTAAGTCTGTGAAAAGTAGCCTGTTGGAGGCTGAAAATTACAGTACAAAATGTACTACCCATATTACATGGATACATTTTTTTTGGACCTGAAATAAATAATAATAAAAAGTGAAAATATATGCATAACCACTATACATCCCCTTTAAGTATATAACTAAATTAAAATTATGACTTTGTTTCTTTATGCCAAAGCAGATATACTGTTTATTGCATTGTATTAGTTTGCATCACCATGTACAAACTCTATGCTGAACTGCTCAGGATTTCATATGAGACTCCATTTAAGATGCAAAATAGTTGAAAAGTGTGATTATATGTCTCCTAATGCTAAATGGTTTAGAAACCATGCTGATATAAATATGAATATGATATGAAATAGTAAACTTTGACTAGATTTATTGTTCAACCTGTTGCTAGACAGCAAAAAACAGTATACAGCATATTATTCAGCATTGCAAATGTGTCGCTTCTAAATTGTGCACAGCTCCATAAATCTTATTTTAGGCTATAGACTTCTTCAGAGAGTAACTGTGCACACAGTAAAAAGAGGCACAGGTTAGTGCTATACAACCTATGGTAAATACAAAGTAACTTTAATGGATCATGAACTTTTTGATTGTTGCACATCGCACATGAACATTTCCTTACCATGGATTTATCTATATTTAAACCATAGTTTGATCATATTTTAAACCTGTTTGATCACATTTTAAACCCATTTTCTGTAGGAACCATTTCCTGTACGCTAAAGAAAATGCCACACACAAAGCCTGCCACAGCACCACAGTGGTTGTTAGGCGCGAGAAAGGTGAATGTAGTCTTAGATGGTATGGGTTGGATAGTAGAGAATGAATCAGTATGTGGGGGGCAGGGACACCAATGTGATATATATAAAAAAAAAAGAGAACTGGAAGCAACAAGACTGGTGTCAGGGCACCAATGGAAGGAGAAGGGCTCTAGGAACCAGCATCTCTACCAGATCTTCGGCAGGAAAGGAATGTAAGACCCAGCATCTCTACCAGCACTTCACCTGGGCCTTTATAAGGAAGCCTGACAGTGATTACAGTTGCTGGTTGATCTTCGGCTCCTCCAGTGCATTATCTCTGTGATATTCCTGTTCCTGTGTCTCCTGTTACCGGCTTGTCCTTGACCTGTCTTCTGCTTGCTTCTTATGTTCGACCTCGGCTACCCACCTGGCTCCTGACCTCGGCTGATCCACCGGACCACGTCTGCTCTGATACCCACCTGGTTCCTGACCTAGGCTTCCTTCTGACCATGCTCCAGTCTTAGCATTGAGTCCTGCAACACCTCATGGGAGCCACCTGTCTGCTGATTCTACCCCAGCACACCAGCTGTACTCTGGAACCTCCTGCACACAGTCCAGTAGGTGACCCGTGCAATTTTGGGCCTGACCTCTAACATTTTCACCCTCAGGGGGTTCTGGATCTTAGCCGCAAGGGAAGCCTTCTCTCTCCATTGGCCACCAGCACCAGGTACATGATAACTGGATTGTGGAGGAGTGAGAGAGAGGAGGCAACAGATCTGGATAGTAGAAGCCAGTCCTCCCCTGTCTGTCTTTCTGTGTATTCAAGCTACTCCCTAATGATGATAAAGAAATGAGTGAAATCCTATTTTAACTTAAATGGTATAGCTTTTAGGGTGGAATATTATAATAACACAGATATTAAAACAAAAGAAAACTATGAATGAGTTTTTTGTCCATTGTTCCCACAACGCTCTATTCTGCATATGTTTATTCCTACTCTGTCTGCACCAGCAGGCTTATTTAATGAGGGTGTTAAAAAGTAACATTATTGCATTAACCTACAGAATCTAATAGAATCCAGGTTTTTGATACTCAAGTTGTTGAAGTGTTGTATCTTTTTTATTTTACTGCTTTTTTTGGAGCATCATTGTCTACTTAAAGTACAACCCTTTAGCTGCCAGACTCTGAAAAGTCTCTGAATCCAAATAGAAATGTGCTATTTTGTTGTGTTTGTAGCAATTTTAAATGATGAGGAAGTTTATGTGATGTCAAGGCAATTTACAGAAATTCTGGCAAAGCTCTCTGTAGAATGACGATACAGAAATGCATGGTACGGAAATTTCAAAAGTGAGATCAAGAATGACTAGGCTTAGATTTTAAAGTGATTATATCAACAGCAGTTTTGACATCCTGGTACAGTAAGGTTTTTATCAATTCCCTAAAATGCCAAAAAGGCATTACCTACAATATTATTATCATGGAGTCTAGCAACAGTTTTCTGGTACAGCATTTTTCTAGTAATTCTGATTGCTTGGTTATGTGACATCTGTGACATTGATGGCGAATGATAAATACACTTTAGGTTGTTTTTTTTTTTCCCTATTGATTATACATGATTTCCTATTATTATAATACCTGATTTTTTGACTGAGGAAGTACAGTTTTACTTTAATTTATTCTGTAATATATACAATATTACATTTTTCAAAAATATTCCAAACAGCAGAAAGAACTAAAAGCTAGATTTCAAAGTATTGTCAAAATTGTTCAGCTCACGCTCTGAAATTTTCATCCTAGTTTTTGTGCATTCAGACAGTCTTTTACGAAAGTTTCCACTAAGAAGTACATACAGAAAAGGATTAATACCACTGCTGGCATAGCTGAGGCAGATAGAGCAGTAATAGCTCACATAAAAAATTAATGTTGGTTTAGAAATCTGAAGGTTTACGATCTGTATGACATGGTAGGGGGCTGCACTGACAATGAATACTCCCACCAACACGAGAACCATCTTGGTCAGTCGTAGCACTCTTTGCCTTGGTAAGCTGTTGTTGTAACTGAAAAAAAAATATATAAGAAACTGATTACTAGGCAAAATTAACTGTCATGTATTTCATAACTCTAGGCAGATATTAACTTTGCAAACTCAAGGTCTAACTTGAGACAAAACATTTGATTTCACTTTGAGTACAATGGGGAATTTTAAGGACCCCGATAAGGGTTTTACCTAACACCATGAAGTTTATGCACCACAGCTACTCTCATTGCAAATGACTGATTCCCAGAGCTCCTACAATGTAAACAACTGGGATTCTGAATGATGTCCGAATACCTGCCACTGAAATAAATTTTATTATAAGACCCTCTTCCAGGCATGCAACCTGGTTGGTCGGGAAAGGAGGAGAGACTGCAATCTTGCAGCTATGATAGGAAAACAGCAATGATATGTATAATGTAGGGTGCAATTTATGCAATATATGATGTTCAATAAAAGTGGGATTAGGGTATGGATGTAAGATATCAGCTAACTTGGGTTAGAATGCTGGTATTAGTTGGTTCAAAAATTGGTTGTAGGTATAGGTCAAGTTTGAGTGTACAGTCAGTATAATCTTACAAAGAAAGCTCCAATGCAAAAAGCTTGGGCAATCCTCTCCTATAATTTGCATTGTCTGGCTGCATATGACTATGATAGTTGTCGGCTAATTTGGTTTTATATTTTAAAAATGTATACCCTTTTAAACAGATATTTATGTCTGTTTTTTACTATTTCAAGAACACATTTCTTATAAAGCTACATATTTGATACAGGGTTTGTCTGTGGCATAGGATTTACAGAACATGATAGGATTTCTAGAGCATCTCTATACCTGAAAAGTCATAGTTCACTGATTACATTTGGTTGTAAAGGGGAGGGGGAAGAGATAAGTCTATTCTGACTTATTCATCTGTGTGTGTATATTGGAGCTTGAGCTATTGAGCTATGGTAATAATTGAATTTGTTTCAGTAAAGAAAACAAGGTGGTACGTCTGTGAAAAGTAGTCTAAAGCTCTATCTGTTGGAGGCTGGAAATTATATAAAACCAATATACATTCCATTTAAGTACAAAACTAGACTACATATATGGTTTAGTTTCTTTAAGCCATAGCATAATAGTATAATGTACACACTCTATCCCAAACTGTTCAACACTCTATATCAAGAAAATTATTTTGTTTCTTAAGTTTTCTAAGCACTTTTATCAGAATTTAATTGTCTCTATGTCCCTATTGGGGACCCTTTTCCCTCAGGAGGTGATGGGAAATTCCTTCAATGGGGTCACAGACAAAAACACATTTTTAGTAGAGTGAGGAATTGTTAGAAATTCTGACAGTGTTTTAATACTATCTGTGTTTTCCTGTCCCAGTGATTCCTGCAACCACTCATTTCTTTTATAGCAAGCAGGGACAGAAAGTGAGAGAAAACTTCCCAATGGGGTCACAAACAGAAATAAGAACCAAAAAGAACACTGAATAATTACCCACGCTATCCAAAACTAAAGAGGAAAATGGGGGTGGAGTTAGACTTTAAATCTCATCTTTGGAAGTTTCCCCTCCCATGCAAATGTCCAACCCTACATGTTCCAACTACATGTTCCAACTATCTTTAGAATAATGCATTTATTGCCATAGAAATTACACATTAATGCATGTGAAGGTGGATTAGTATTATTCACTTTGGCAGTGCAAGCTGAGGTGACAATGGGTATGCTGTGCAGCTAAAAGCTTAATCTTATCTTCGCTAAGATCAAAATTCCTACAGAAGTTTTTTTTTTTTTTTGTTCTAGATTGCTAGTTCTGCATATGATGGTGCACACATTGCACTCATTGCTGATCTTTGTACTACCTAGGTAAAGTGGTTATATGAGTCCACTACACCCAAGTCTAAGTGTAGTGCAAAAGGCAGTACATGTGCAAAATCGCATGCCAACTTGTACCTGGAGTGGTGGGAGCATCAGATATTGCCATTTTGTTTTAATAGAGACAGTTCTCTCTCTCTTTTTTTTTGTGGGGGGGGGGGGGGGGGAGAGGCGTTGTGAGTGCTCTAGTCAGTCTGTTCCTGTGTTTCAGTCAATAATCTTTGGAACCAAATATTATCAATTCTAAATCAGTTTGCTGTGAAAATAATAAAGCTGAGGTTTAGCTGAAAGTGTCTTAATCAATGCGTAAATTATAATATGTACGTAAATAACAATTGCTTTCCCATCCACCAGTATTAGTTTCTTCTGTTTTCATCTTTTTACTATTTTACTATATCTCCATATCCCATTTTTAGGTTCATACTGTATATATCACCATTAGGGTTGAGCGAACACCTAGATGTCCGTGTTCGACGGGTTCGGCCGAACTTTAAAAAAAAGTCCGGGTCCGTGTCCCGGACTTTTACCGAACTTTTCCCGGACACCGAACCCCATTGAAGTCAATGGGGACCCGAACTTTAAGGCACTAAAATGGCTCTAAAACACCAAAGGAAAGGGCTAGAGTGCTGCAAATGGCAGCAAAACGTAATTAAGAGCATGGCAAGTGCTCTGCAAACAAATGTGGATAGGGAAATAACTTAAAACAACAAAAAAAAAACAGAAAAATAAAACAATGTTCTTCTTCATCTCTGAAGGACGAGGCCCATATGGAGTAGGAGGGAGGTTGAGGTGGTGGTGGATGTGGCGGTGACATAGGCGTGCGCACAGGGTGTGCTGGGTGTGCCTGGGCACACCCTAATCACCTAGGGCACATAGCATTGCCAGTGAGGAGATGGGAAAGATCTCCCTGGGACCTGCTCTGCTCTATTTCTCCTTGCCTACAGGTACATGGCCCCGATACATTACTCTCCCTGCTGGCAAACACATGCATGTGTATTTCAACTTTGGGGTGCACACCTTAATGCAATAGGCTGCGCACACCTATGGGCGGTGTAGGTGGAAGCGGCGGTGGAGGAGGACCAGGGCCGGATTAACAGCATCATGGGCTTGGTGCTGAGGATTTTGAAGGGCCTTAAGGGCCGTGCCTTGCCATGCACCCAGAGGAGGAAGGGTGCAGCCATGCATGCCTAATTCAACATGGGATGCTGTCTCTGAAGCCCATAAACACATCCATGCATCGCCAACTGTCCCTCCTTGTCCGGCCTTCACGCTGTGTGGGGAGGTTCTGAGGGTGCTGCCTGGGGAAGCGAGCATAGAAGCCAGACTTCTGTGTTTACAAGTGACAGAAGAGCGGTAACAGTGAATATGGCCAACCCGGGGCCTATATAAAAGGTAGGGGCCTGGAGCTGCAGCTCCAATAGCCCCTACATTAATCTGGCCCTGAGGAGGAGGACGAGGTAGCCAACACTGCTTCTTTTCAAAAATTTTAAATGAGGGTACACCCCAAAAGAGTGAGAAAGAGCAAAAATGGAACAATGGGTGGGTAAGGTCGGTATCCATTGCTATTCTGCATAAGGTACGGAAAAGTCCCGTGGGATCCATGCCTGGTTCATTTTAATGAACGTGAGCTTGTCCACATTGTCTCTGGACAGGCGGCTGCGCTTGTCTGTTATAACGCCCCCAGCCGTGCTAAATACCCGTTCAGATAATACACTGGCTGCAGGGCACGCCAGCACCTCCAAGGCGTAAAGGGCAAGCTCAGGCCATGTGCCCAATTTGGAGACCCAGAAGTTGAAGGGGGCAGACCCGTCATTCACTACATGTAGGCGTGTGCACACATACTGCTCCACCATGTTGGTAAAATGCTGCCTCCTGCTAAGACGTTCCATCTGAGCTGCTGGTGCTGCTGTTTGTTGTGGCGTGCTGACAAAGCTTTTCCACATTTCGGCCATGCTAACCCTGCCTTCTGAGGTGCTGGCGGTGCCCTGGTTGCGTTGGCGACCTCCTCCTCCTCCTCCTCTGCCTTGTGCTTCCACTGTGGCCCCGCTGTCAGATGGGAATGCCAGCAGCATGGCGTCTACCAGCGTGCGCTTGTACTCGCGCATCTTGCGATCGCGCTCCAGTGAGTGAATTAAGGACGGTACGTTGTCCTTGTAACGGGGATCCAGCAGCGTGGCCACCCAGTAATCAGCACAAGTTAGAATGTGGGCAACTCGGCGGTCGTTGTGGAGACACTGCAGCATGTAATCGCTCATGTGTGCCAGGCTGCCCAGAGGCGACGAAAGGCTGTCCTCTGTGGGAGGTGTATCGTCCGTGTCCTCTGTATCCCCCCAGCCACGCACCAGTGATGGCCATGAGCTGGCCTGGGTGCCACCCTGCTGTGAACATGGTTCCATCTCCTCCTCCAGCTCCTCCTCCTCCTCATCCTCCTCATCCTCCAGAACTGTGCCCCTGCTGGACAATTGCGTCCCTGGCGTTTGCGTGTGCAGGAACCCACCCTCGGAGCCCCTTGCGAATGACTGCCCTGAAAGCCTTGGAAATGTTACCTCTTCATCCTCCTCCTCCTCCTCATCCTGTGCCACATCCTCTTCCATCATCGCCCGAATTGTTTTTTCAAGGAGGCATAGAAGTGGGATAGTTAAGCTGAGAACGGCGTCATTGCCACTGGCCATGTTGGTGGAGTACTCAAAACAGCGCAACAAGGCACACAGGTCTCGCATGGAGGCCCAGTTATTGGTGGTGAAGTGGTGCTGTTCCGCAGAGCGACTCACGCGTGCGTGCTGCAGCTGAAACTCCACTATGGCCTGCTGCTGCTCGCACAGTCTTTCCAGCATGTGCAAGGTGGAGTTCCACCTTGTGGGCACGTCACATATGAGGCGGTGAGCGGGAAGGCCGAAGTTACGCTGCAGCGCTGCCAGGCGAGCAGCAGCAGGGTGAGAACGCCGAAAGTGCGCACAAACGGCCCGCACTTTCTGCAGCAGCTCTGACATATCGGGGTAGTTTTTAAGGAACCTCTGCACCACCAAATTCAGCACATGCGCCAGGCAAGGGATGTGCGTCAAACCGGCTAGGCCCAGAGCTGCTATGAGATTTCGCCCGTTATCACACACCACCAGGCCGGGCTTGAGGCTCGCTGGCAGCAACCACTCATTTGTCTGCTGTTCCATGCTCCTCCACAACTCCTGCGCGGTGTGTGGTTTGTCCCCCAAACAGGCAAGTTGTAAAACTGCCTGCTGTCGTTTACCCCTGGCCGTGCTGAAGTTGGTGGTGAAGGTGTTACGCTGTCCGGATGAGGAGGCGGTAGAGGATGAGGAAGCGGAGTAGGAGGAGTTACGAACAGGAGGCAAACTGAAGCGCCCTGCAATCCTCGGTGGTGGAAGGACATGCGCCAAATTGCTATCCGCCTCAGGCCCATCCGCCACTGCATTTACCCAGTGTGCCGTTAGGGAGATATAACGCCCCTGACCGTGCTTACTGGTCCACGTATCCGTAGTTAGGTGGACCTTGGCACAGATGGCGTTGCGCAGTGCACACCTGATATTTTCCCCCACTTGGTTGTGCAGGGAAGGGATGGCTTGCCTGGAAAAGTAGTGGCGGCTGGGCACGACGTACTGTGGGACAGCCACCGACATAAGGTTTTTAAAACTGTGCGTCTCCACCAGACGGAATGACAGCATTTCAAAGGCCAATAATTTTGAAATGCTGGCATTCAGGGCCAGGGATCGCGGGTGGGTAGGGGGGTACTTCCTCTTCCTCTCAAGTGTTTGGGAGATGGAAAGCTGAACGCTTCCACGGGACATTGTGGAGATGGTTGTTGGTGACCCAGGTGGTGGTGTTGCTGACAGATCGTCTGTTTGCGGGGTGGCAGGTGCCGGTATCACTACAGATGTGGCTGGAGCGGCCGAGACTGCAGCAGAAGAGGAAGCAGGATGAGCCAGAGACGTTTCTTGGTTTTGAAGGTGTGTACTCCACTGCAGCTCGTGCTTTGCACTTAGATGCCTGATCATGCAGGTTGTGCTCAGGTTGAGAAGGTTCATGCCTCGCTTCAAGCTCTGATTGCACAGGGTGCAAACCACTCGTGTCCTGTCATCAGCACATTTTCTAAAGAACTTCCACGCTAGAGAACTCCTTTGAGCTGACTTTGGTGCGCTCGTTCCCTTGCTGCGTTGGGCAGTAGCGGGCGTAGTGTCTAGGGCACGGCCGCTCCGCTTCTGCACCCTGCTCCCTCTTCTGCTGTGCTGGTGGCTCTGTGCGACCACCGCCTCTTCCTCCAAACTACTCAGGTCACCTGCATGACGTTCATTCCATGTGGGGTCGAGGACCTCATCGTCCTCCACATCATCTTCCACCCAGTCTTCACCCCTGCCCTCCTTGTCGGTCTCCACAATGCTGAACGCCGCAGCAGTTGGCACCTGCGTTTCGTCATCATCGGAGACGTGCTGCGATGATCCTTGCATGTACTCATCTTGAGAAATAAGTGGTTGGGCATCGCTGCACTCAATCTCTTCCACTTCTGGGGCAGGGCTAGGTGGATGGCCCTGGGAAACCCTGCTGACAGAGTCCTCAAAAAGAATAAGAGACTGCTGTATGGCTTGGGGCTCAGACTGCTGGCCTGATTTGCAAGGGGGTGAGGTGAAAGACGGTTGGACATTGGCTGCAGGTGCCAACTCTGACCTTTCTGCAGTAGACTGGGTGGGAGACAATGTGAAGGAACTGGAGGCACTGTCAGCAGCAAACCAATCTACTATCACCTCAACTTGTTCTGGCCTCATCACTTCTAGGGGCGTTTGATGCCCTACCAAATACTGATGCAGGTTCTGTCGCCTACTCACACTTGAGGAAGGTGTTTCACTTGTGCGTGTAGCTGGCACAGATCGACCATGTCCTCTCCTTGCAACAGGAGCTCTACCAGCAGCACCACGACCCAGGCCACGGCCCTTATTTGACGGTCTCCTCATATTTCTGTAATTTAAGATCTTGCCCTAGAAAGGTTTTTATTGAATAGCGGAATAGAAAATATGATCCAAAAAAAGTGTATGTATATCACACGTACACAACCACACTAGGCCCCAATTACTATTGTTTGTACCCCTAAAAGGCTAGATGAGGAGTAGGGGGAGTATGGAACAGGCAGCACCCTCAAACCTTCAGAAGTATGAGATGAACCCCAACAACTTGGAAAGGTGGATCTCTCTCACACGTACCGACACAGACTATCCCGCAATTCAATTGATCCTCAAAGGTTTTTATTGAATAGCGGAATAGAAAATATGATCCCAAAAAAGTGTATGTATATCACACGTACACAACCACACTAGGCCCCAATTACTATTGTTTGTACCCCTAAAAGGCTAGGAGTAGGGGGAGTATGGAACAGGCAGCACCCTCAAACCTTCAGAAGTATGAGATGAACCCCAACAACTTGGAAAGGTGGATCTCTCTCACACGTACCAACACAGACTATCCCCCAATTTAACTGATCCCCAAAGGTTTTTGATTAAATAGCGGAATAGAAAATATGATCCCAAAAAAGTGTATGTATATCACACGTACACAACCACACTAGGCCCCAATTACTATTGTTTGTACCCCTAAAAGGCTAGGAGTAGGGGGAGTATGGAACAGGCAGCACCCTCAAACCTTCAGAAGTATGAGATGAACCCCAACAACTTGGAAAGGTGGATCTCTCTCACACGTACCAACACAGACTATCCCCCAATTTAACTGATCCCCAAAGGTTTTTGATTAAATAGCGGAATAGAAAATATGATCCCAAAAAAGTGTATGTATATCACACGTACACAACCACACTAGGCCCCAATTACTATTGTTTGTACCCCTAAAAGGCTAGGAGTAGGGGGAGTATGGAACAGGCAGCACCCTCAAACCTTCAGAAGTATGAGATGAACCCCAACAACTTGGAAAGGTGGATCTCTCTCACACGTACCAACACAGACTATCCCCCAATTTAACTGATCCCCAAAGGTTTTTGATTAAATAGCGGAATAGAAAATATGATCCCAAAAAAGTGTATGTATATCACACGTACACAACCACACTAGGCCCCAATTACTATTGTTTGTACCCCTAAAAGGCTAGGAGTAGGGGGAGTATGGAACAGGCAGCACCCTCAAACCTTCAGAAGTATGAGATGAACCCCAACAACTTGGAAAGGTGGATCTCTCTCACACGTACCAACACAGACTATCCCCCAATTTAACTGATCCCCAAAGGTTTTTGATTAAATAGCGGAATAGAAAATATGATCCCAAAAAAATGTATGTATATCACACGTACACAACCACACTAGGCCCCAATTACTATTGTTTGTACCCCTAAAAGGCTAGGAGTAGGGGGAGTATGGAACAGGCAGCACCCTCAAACCTTCAGAAGTATGAGATGAACCCCAACAACTTGGAAAGGTGGATCTCTCTCACACGTACCAACACAGACTATCCCCCAATTTAACTGATCCCCAAAGGTTTTTGATTAAATAGCGGAATAGAAAATATGATCCCAAAAAAGTGTATGTATATCACACGTACACAACCACACTAGGCCCCAATTACTATTGTTTGTACCCCTAAAAGGCTAGGAGTAGGGGGAGTATGGAACAGGCAGCACCCTCAAACCTTCAGAAGTATGAGATGAACCCCAACAACTTGGAAAGGTGGATCTCTCTCACACGTACCAACACAGACTATCCCCCAATTTAACTGATCCCCAAAGGTTTTTGATTAAATAGCGGAATAGAAAATATGATCCCAAAAAAGTGTATGTATATCACACGTACACAACCACACTAGGCCCCAATTACTATTGTTTGTACCCCTAAAAGGCTAGGAGTAGGGGGAGTATGGAACAGGCAGCACCCTCAAACCTTCAGAAGTATGAGATGAACCCCAACAACTTGGAAAGGTGGATCTCTCTCACACGTACCAACACAGACTATCCCCCAATTTAACTGATCCCCAAAGGTTTTTGATTAAATAGCGGAATAGAAAATATGATCCCAAAAAAGTGTATGTATATCACACGTACACAACCACACTAGGCCCCAATTACTATTGTTTGTACCCCTAAAAGGCTAGATGAGGAGTAGGGGGAGTATGGAACAGGCAGCACCCTCAAACCTTCAGAAGTATGAGATTGTGTTCACTGTACCCCACAAAGATTGAGTTCACTGCACCCCACAATGATTGTGTTCACTGCACCCCACAAAGATTGTGTTCACTGCACCTCACAAAGATTGTGTTCACTGTACCCCCCAAAGATTGTGTTCACTGCACCCCACAAAGATTCTGTTCACTGTACCCCACAAAGATTGTGTTCACTGCACCCCAAAAAGATTGTGTTCACTGCACCCCAAAAAGGATGTTGTTCACTGCACCCCAAAAAGGATGTTGTTCACTCCACCCCAAAAAGATTGTGTTCACTGCACCCCACAAAGATTGTGTTCACTGCACCCCAAAAAGATTGTGTTCACTGCACCCCAAAAATGATTTTGTTCACTGCACCCCAAAAAGGATTTTGTTCACTGCACCCCAAAAAGGATGTTGTTCACTCCACCCCAAAAAGATTGTGTTCACTGCACCCCAAAAAGATTGTGTTCACTGCACCCCACAAAGGATTTTGTTCACTGCACCCCAAAAAGATTGTGTTCACTGCACCCCAAAAAGGATGTTGTTCACTGCACCCCAAAAAGGATTTTGTTCACTGCACCCCAAAAAGATTGTGTTCACTGCACCCCACAAAGGATTTTGTTCACTGCACCCCACAAAGATTGTGTTCACTGCACACCAAAAAGGATTGTGTTCACTGCACCCCAAAAAGATTTTGTTCACTGCACCCGAAAAAGATTGTGTTCACTGCAGCCCAAAAAGATTGTGTTCACTGCAGCCCAAAAAGATTGTGTTCACTGCAGCCCAAAAAGATTGTGTTCACTGCAGCCCAAAAAGATTGTGTTCACTGCAGCCCAAAAAGATTGTGTTCACTGCAGCTCACACACAGAAAAATGGATGTGGATCACTGACACCTGCCTATCTCCAATCCCACACCACACAGCAATATCGATTGTAGTTTGTAGAACACAGTTTCCCTAAAATTCAGCAGACTCTGTCCCTAACAGGATTGAGAAGAGATCGTAGATCAGGATTGAGTGCAGATTCACCCCACCCCCCACACAGCAATATCGATTGTAGTTTGTAGAAGACACTGACCCTATAATTCAGCAGACTCTATCCCTAAAATGCCTACAACTCGCCCTGCCTAAACACTCCGACCTGTCCCTCAATTCTATCCGGACACAAATGGTTTTTTCCTGCCTATCTTTCCCTAATCAGCAGCCAGCACGTTGATGTGTGCTCTGTCCCTGAATCTAAGCAGCATAATGACGCCGCTGCGGCTGCCTCGAACTTATAAAGACTTGGTCACATGCTTCAGACGGCCAATCACAGCTACTAAGACATTTGCAGGCATGGCTGGGATGGCTTAAGGCACACCAGTTAAACGATTGTTGATTGGCTGTTGAAAGCCCGCCATGAAAAGAGCGCCAAAGCATGCAAAACCCGGAAATAAAACGACCGAACACGGATTTTTACCCGAACATACAGTAAAGTGTCCGTGTCCGTGTTCGGGTACAAAAAATCCAATTATTCGGTACGAACACGAATAATACAGTCCGTGTTCGCTCAACACTAATCACCATCTAACTTGCAGGTCAGGTTGATACGCAATTATTGGTCTGTAAGGTAAAAACATTACTATTCAACCATGCATGATATCATGTTCATTTTTATTATGTCTTTTTTTTACACTGACAGTTTTCTAATAAATATTTTTCAATAGAACAGATTCAATTATTTAAAGGTCTTTGTGCTCTTCTGTATGTACAGTAGATAGTCATCTGCTTGACATTGGCTTTCCAATGTCATTTTACTTTACTGGGAAAGACAAGGAAATGCTATGTATCATATCCTTCAATGAAATACCTAGAAACTGCAAATGGCAAAGAATGTCACATGCTATAAAAGTCCTCTAAAAAAAAGTGTTCACCACAGTATTAAAGTACGGTTTTCAAGGAAAAAACACCTTCCAAAGTAAAAGATCAAAATAAACAGCACAGAGTTTCAGCTGTATTTGAAAAGCCTAGCAACCCATTGTTTTAAGCTAAACTTCATTCACTGTCCAGTGTGATAAAACCAGAAAGCATTTTATTTAGGATAGCATAAGAATCATGGTGTGAATAGCCATACTTTTGCCTTTTTGCCAATTGCCACAGGCTTTCTTTGAGTTTGGTGCATCTTCGTGTATTTTCATACTGGATGAGCAGCTTATGCTTAAAAAAAGCTCTGCAAGATTTTTGGGAAGTAACCAAAAGAGAAAGAATGTAGCTCCAACATCCAAATAAAAAAATGTCCAAATATTATTATATAATATAATATAGAATTTATTAAAACAATATGATAAATTTGACTTGTGTTACCAGTGTGTTTTTGGGCCAAAACAATGCCATCATCACCAGGGACTGGAATATTGATAAAGATGGACGATGGACTTGGGGGGGGGGGGGGTGGGTAAGAGTAAATCTGGTAACGAAAATTAGAAGCTGGTTTTACCAGTAACCACCATGTTGTAATTTCTCATCAGATTTACTTCTTCTATACTGTCTATTATGTCTCCATAGACTTTGTTCTGGTACTGTTTGGGATACCCACAGGGGGAGAATCTAATTGTAGTGGTCGCATCTGTGCTTGTGGGCATCTTACAGAGTTATGTGGTAGTAGAAGGCCATATGTATGTTTCTTAGTGGAATACAGGGCCTGTTATACAAGTATATCATGTTATCCCATTTCTGCTCTTCATCAGTACGAATCTGGTTTTGATTAGCGCAATTGATGACTTGCGGCATGCATTTCCGGTCCTTTGGGGTTTTTCACCTGTGACCTGGTGGCAGGATCTGCTCTGATCTGGCCCATCTATCTTTATATGCACACCTTCTAACATTTCTGACTGCGTCAGATTGATTAGTACATGCATTTCCTAATATTGCCAACTGTTTTGTTCAACAGTTAACAACTGTAAGTTACTGACCAGTTAACAACTTAATATATAAAAATGTATATCTGTGAGTTGTATATTATGCATATATTTTTCTATTTTTCCAGTTACTCTAAAGCCATATAATTTCCCTGAACCCCTGAAGAAACCAATATAGGCAAAACGCATTGGGCCAGAGACGAGTCATCTTATCCTGCTAACACGTGCACTGTATATGAAGTGTTTGACTATAGCTATATACAATGCTGCTGTTTGTATGATATGTATGCAGGATAGAGATGCTACCTTCAGGGCTGTTTGCTTATAGTTAAAGAAATTTAGGGATGCAGTACTGCCTTTTTTAGCCATACTCATCTGTTGAGTAAGATTTACTCTTCTCCCCACTCCTTGAGTCTATCCTCCATCGTCATCAATATTCTTTTGGCTCCTGAAATGTGTTGGCAATACACTTGGACATAATCAGACTGTTTTCTTTTTTTTAAATGATATTTAGACTAGATTTTTTGTCCTTTAATTTAGGTAGTTAGTCAGGATCAAGTGAGCATTTTTGAGATTTTAAAAGATCTTCTTCCATATACTGTAAGTTCTTAGAAAGAGAATTTGCTTACCCAAAAAATGGAAAAATGCAAGAAAGTGATGTACTTAGTATATTTGACATTCAAGTATGATTATGTGTCAAAATTATTTTCAGTAATAATTATTAAATTATTTAAACATCAGTAATGGGCAGGAAAGATAAGGAAACATATAACATTTTCTTTATCTAAAAGTAGTATGTGTGATTATGCCAGTAGAAAAAAAAAATTCAATCTAAAATTTGGGGGTTTAAGAGTGGTGCAGATAGTGTGTCACAGAAAAACGTTGGGATAAAAGTGGAATGGTTTGAAATGTCCTGCCTGTAGGGGATTTATTTATAGCAATATTTTTCTATATACAGCAGCTATTTGACAATATGTAGGTAAAAAAATGGCAATTCTGACAATACATGGGGAAAAAATAGACATTCATACACAATACATGGACAACAAATAGTCAACTGTTTTAATACATAGACAACAAATTACAATATTAAAATAACAAATAACGTTTAATAATAAATACAGAATACAGTCAAAGCATATGTTTAAAAGCCAGAGAGCCTCTAATAAAAAAAACTTGTAATTAACCAAAAATTAGCATTACAACAGCCATGAATCAAATACAATTAAAAATAACCTCCAAATCAGCAGAAAATAAATAAACATACAAATAATAACAAGCATGATCGAAATTTTGAATCTGCTCTAATGATACAATAATTTCAGTATATCTAAACCTATATACAGTAGTTTGTTACTTGTTACTCATAGCATATACAGTATTTCTCTGTAAAATTAATGATCATAAAATGTAATATAGCATAATTTAACATGACTTGGGTATGATGTTGCTATTTCTGCACTTAATATTTTCTGAAAGATCAAGCTGAACATTTGTTGCAACCCAATATAATATGGTCTTCTAGTATCAAACATTTCAATTTTCTCTGCCTGACCTCTCTCATGAGGAAGGAATGCAAATATAAAGATCACTAAAAATAACAATTTTAGTATTTGTTATATATGAAATTATCCATAGTAAAGATTTAAAGAAGCACAATGATTATTGTTTTTTTAATTTGGTTTGTTCTAGAATCTATAAAAGCTCAATTTCCCTTGTGTTAATTGCACTGTAATGTATATAGTGGGATCAAGACACATATGACACAAATCCAAATATGCAAAACATTTTTTTTTGTTTGTTGTTCCAAAAATTAAACAGAACATTTAAAAGATTCTGATCCTTAGTGAATTTCATGATAATACAATATTCTCATAGCTTTTCTGACAGTCTGCTCTTATTCCTTATCATTTAAACATTTATTCTTTATTGACCTTTTTAAATCAATGAACAGTTAGGCTAGTTTCACACTGCTGCAATTTTGCCCTGCGACATAAAGTCTAGCATCTTTCCATACCTGAGTATTATGGACAAATGATTGCTTCTAATTTGTTTGACTATAGACATCTGTAACTGAGCTATTATATAAGACCTAGTGAGCAAATTATTCAGGGAACAATTCTTTTTCACTTTGTCTGAGTTGGCTGACTCTTTGAAAACATTGCACTCCCACATATATGATATGCTCAACAGCTTTAAAAGGAAACCAAGTTTCTCTTACGTCCTCCGACAGTCGCCGCCTCTTCATATTCGTCACATATGGGGTATTAGACTTTGCTCCGAAGGAGTAGCTAGGCAACAGAATATGTTAACAATAAAGCTTTAACATATCCCACCCTCAAGGGGTGGTCCCCTCAGTCAATACCCTCCTACTTCCTGCAACCATATCTCAGTTTTAATGTCTAGCTTGTCAGGAGTGGCTGGCTCTCTCTGTGCTGGGACTTTTTGTCCCAGACTCTTTCTTCTTTTTAATATTTTATTTGAGTTTTTTCTCTACCTTTACTTAGCTGTTGTTTTTGTCAGCATTAGTTAGTTCTTCGGACGAAGAGGATCATGCGGACTGGGTCTCGGGCTGATCCCCCTGATCGCAGGTCGTGGGTCAGTGGCTTCCCAGTCTGCCATCGAGCGTTCAGCCAGGTAACGCTCCTGGCACGGTGAACGACCCATCCCTGTTCGGTGCAGGGATGTTTGGTGAGGTGGCTACCTCACCGGACGCTGTGCGGTTTCTTAACCGCCATTGTGTGCGTCTTGAATTGCGACTCTCCCTGCCTCATGTGCAGCGGCTTGTTCGCCTGTGCGGGTTCCCCACGCCATGTGAGGTAAGTGTGTCTATGTGGGGACCTGTCTGTCTGGGGGGGGTCTCAGTCTGGGACTGTGTAACCTGCCTTTAAATCACACTGCTTGTCTCCCTATCTCTCGGCTGCATGCTGTGGGCTGCAAGGGGGGGGGGGGGAGCTGTATGACACTGTGTGTGTCAGGCTGGGCAGTGTGGGAAGCTGTGTGCTGTGGGGCATGTTTTTAATGGCATGTTGGGGCATATACAGCGATCGCTGCGGCGATCTAACATGTATCCATATAATGGGATGAAATTGTGTGTGTTTTTATGCACTGTGGAGCGGCCGTTTCGGCGCCAAACGACGCCATTTTACCGGCGCCCACTCCGGCCGCATGGTTTCCATGCACGGCGGCCATTTTCTTGTAGCCTCCATAGGCTTACATAGAGCGCCCTGGCAGCATCACTTCCTTTTTCCTGGAACACCGGTCGAGGCAGCAGCAGCAGCGGGGTCTCCTCAGGTTTTATCCTTCTATTCCTGTTGTCCATTGCCTGTATTCAGTCTGTATATTCCCTGTGGGGGTCTCATTGTGCCTGAGTGTGTGCGGTGGGCTGCGCTTACCGCGCTTGCTGAAAGGGGGCAGTTAACCCTTGGTTGTCTGGCGTACAGGGGCAATGGATTCTCAGGAGGGCAAGTTTCCCACAGTATTGGTGGAAAGCCAGGGGACCGCTGTTTCCCCCCCAGGGGGGGATTTAGCCACTATTGTGGCTGGCCTTGCTGCCCAGGTGCAAATGCTGGTGGCTGCTCAATCTACTAAACGGCCCAGAGTTACTCTGTCCTCCGATTCTGAGGGTGAAGGTGATGGGGCTGTTCTGGCAGGGACCCCCCTATCGGGGTCCCGCTCCTCTCTTGATCTAGTGGGGTCTGAGGTAGAGGCTGAGGTTGAGGGGGTTGATAATTCTCCCCCTGGCTCGCCTGAAGAGCTTGCAATCATGGATGAGTTGATTGCTTCCATTAAGCAGACGCTACGTTTGCAGGACGAAGTGTGTCCCCCCGCTGCCTTGGCGGCTTATGGGACGCAGAGAAAACGCAGGACGCCGCAGGTTTTTCCCTGCAATGCTGATTTTCAGCGCGCTGTAAAGGATCAATGGCGCGATCTGCGCAAACCTTTTGCGGTACCAAGTAAATTCAAGCTGCGTTATCCTTTCTCCCCTGCCACTGATGAACGGTGGTGTGTGCCTCCACCAGTGGATCATGCAATTGCGGTTTTGAACAAAGCCACTGCGATTCCTGCAGAGGGATCCCCTGTTTTCTGTGATGCCACGGATAGGAGACTGGAGTCTCTTGCCCGCCATACTTATTCTGTTACGGGTTCTATGCTTAAGGCTCTATTTGCTTCTCTCATGGCGGCCCAGGCGATCGCAAGTTGGACGCAGATGCTTAGGCGCGTCCTAGTGGCCGATTCGGCCTCGGCGGCGACCCTGGACATGGTGGATCAGATCCACCAGGGTGTCATGTATCTGTGTGATGCGGACCTGGACCTGATTCCGTTGGCTGCACGTGTGCACAGCGTGGCGGTGTTATCTCGCCGCCTGGTTTGGTTAAAATGTTGGTCGGTGGACCAATCTTCACGTAAAACCTTAGCCAATCTGCCTTATGATGGGTCTCGCCTTTTTGGGGAGTCCCTGGATGTGTTGATTAAGGGGATCACCGGGGGTAAGAGCACTCTCTTGCCCCATTTCCCCAAGGCTAAGGGGGCTTCTGGGAAGAAGCATGCGAATTTTCGGCCCCCTCAGGGGTCCTTTCGTGCCTTTCGGCCGCACTACAAGGGCAAACCGTTCAAAGGCCAGGGCTCTCAGAAGAAGCCCTGGTCTGGGAAACAGAAGTCCGGCCAATCCGGACCTGCGGCCCATAACAGTTCGGCCTGAAGGGGCGCCCTCACCCAGTTTTGGGGTGGGGGGACGCTTGCTCGGTTTTCTTCAGCCCTGGTTGGCCCGTGTGCGGGACAGATGGGTTCTGGAAATCGTTCGATCTGGTTACAAGATCGAGTTTCTCTCTCGGCCAGAGAGCAGATTTTTTCCCTCAAATCTACAACTGTCTCCAGAGCGCCTGCGGGATCTGCACCTGGCGGTGCGGGACCTGAGGGCTCAGGGAGTGGTGGTTCCGGTGCCTCATCGGGACAGATTTCGGGGGTTTTATTCCAATCTGTTCACCGTGCCCAGAAAGGAGGGCAAGGTTCGTCCAATTCTGGACTTGAAAGCTCTGAACCGCTCTGTGCGGGTTCGCAAGTTCCGCATGGAATCCCTGCGCTCGGTGGTGGCTGCCCTGGTTCCGGGGGAATTCATGGCCTCCATCGATTTGAAGGATGCGTATCTTCACATCCCCATATTCGAGGGTCATCAGAGATACCTTCGATTTGCCATTGCGGAGGATCACTACCAGTTCGTGGCGTTGCCCTTTGGGCTCGCCTCGGCTCCGCGGGTCTTCACCAAGGTGCTTGCACCGGTTCTGGCATTATTGAGGGCCCAGGGCATTTCTGTCCTGGGGTATCTGGACGACATTCTGATTCGGTCTGCGACCAGTCAGGGTCTGGAGAAGGACCTGTCTGTCACGATGCAAACTCTGCAGGAGTTCGGTTGGACAATAAATGTTCCAAAGTCGACACTGAGTCCGTCGGTTCGTCTTCCCTATCTGGGAATGATACTGGACTCGGTGCAGGCGAAGGTCTTCCTGCCGGAAGACAAACTCAGGACTCTTCAGGAGGAAGTCAGGTCCCTCAGGGACGTTCCGAACTCGTCTCTGCGGACGTGTATGAGATGTCTGGGATTGATGGTCTCGGCTTTCGAGGCGATTCCTTTTGCGCAGTTTCACACGCGGGGTCTCCAGGCGGAGATCTTGTCCAAGTGGGACGGGCGACCTCAATCTCTGGATCTTCAGATCTCGTTGAGTCATCGCACCAGGGAAAACCTTCTGTGGTGGCTCCAGTCCCCGTTGGTGTCCGGGGGCAAGTCGTTTCGTCCGATCTCGTGGACGATAATCACCACGGATGCCAGCCTGTCGGGCTGGGGTGGTGTTCTGGGCGTTCTGTCCGCCCAGGGGACCTGGTCGGAGGGGGAGTCTTCCCTCCCGATCAACATTCTGGAATTGCGTGCGATAAGGCTCTGTCTTCATCGCTGGACGGACCGGCTGCAGGGCTGCCCGGTTCGGGTGCAGACGGACAATGCCACGGCGGTGGCCTACATCAACCACCAAGGGGGCACCAGGAGTGCCCGAGCGGCTCGAGAAGTGGCCGACATTCTGTCTTGGGCCGAGACTCATGTCCCGGCGATAACGGCGGTTCACATTCCGGGAGTGGAGAACTGGCAGGCGGACTATCTGAGTCGCCAGACCCTGGATCAGGGGGAATGGTCTCTCCATCCGGCTGTCTTCCAGATGTTGTGCGCGAAGTGGGGTCTTCCAGATGTGGACCTGTTCGCGTCTCGCCTCAACTACAAGGTGAAGAGGTTCGTGGCAAGGACGCGCGACCCTCGGGCAGACGCGTCGGACGCGTTAGTGGCCCCGTGGCATCAGTACAGGCTGATGTACGCGTTTCCACCGATTCAGTTGCTGTCCCGGTTCCTTCGCAGGTTACACTCGGAACGCAGCACGGTGATTCTTGTGGCACCGGACTGGCCTCGCCGGTCCTGGTACGCAGACCTCGTGAATCTGGCGGTCGACGCCCCCTGGCGTCTGCCTCTTCGGGACGATCTACTGTCTCAAGGACCGATTTACCATCCTGCTTTACAGTCGCTGGCTTTGACGGCCTGGCTGTTGAGACCGAGGTCCTGAAGGAGAAGGGTCTCTCTCCAGAGGTTGTTCATACCTTGATCAACGCGAGGAAGTCTTCCTCGGGAAAGGTTTATTACCGTACTTGGAAGGCCTATTTTGCCTGGTGTGAGTCCAGGGGGTTTTCACCCCGCACGTACTCGGTTTCCCGTGTGCTGTCTTTCCTTCAGACGGGTGTCGATCAGCGTTTGGCGCTGGCTACGATAAAGGGTCAGGTGTCTGCGCTGGCCGTTCTGTTTCAACGTCCCGTGGCTTCCAACTCCTTGGTTGGCACTTTTATTCAGGGTGTGCGGCATTTGGTTCCTCCTAGGAGGGATCCTTTGCCCCCTTGGGACTTGAATCTAGTCCTGTCTGTGTTACAACGTGCTCCTTTTGAACAGATCAGGGAGATCTCGTTGTCTATGTTGTCCAAAAAGGTCGCCTTTTTGGTGGCGATCACTTCGGCTCGCAGAGTGTCGGAACTGGCGGCTTTGTCCTGCAAGTCTCCGTACCTGGTTGTTCATTTGGATAAGGTGGTCTTGCGACCTAATCCTTCTTTTCTGCCGAAACGAGTTTCGGAATTCCATCTTAACGTGGATATTGTTTTGCCTTCGTTGTGCACGAAGCCTAAACATCCAAAGGAGGTGAGATTGCATTCTCTGGATGTTGTTCGGGCGATTAGGGTTTACCTTAAATCGACTGAGTCTTTTCGAAAGACGGACTCCTTGTTTGTTCTTCCAGAGGGTCCTCGGAAGGGCATGGCGGCTTCCGCCTCTACCATTGCCAAATGGATCAGGCAGACCATTGAACAGGCCTATGCCTTGCAGGGGAAGGTTCCCCCTGTGCCTGTGAAGGCGCACTCTACTAGATCTCTGAGTACGTCTTGGGCCTGTCGTCATGGGGCTTCTGTAGCCCAGGTGTGTAAGGCGGCGACTTGGTCGACCGTACACACTTTCACAAAATTCTACAAAGTAGATGTTCAGGCATCGGCGGATGCTTCCTTTGGCCGCAAGGTTCTTAGTGCGGCTGTTCCCTAGGGTCCCTTGTTGGGGACTCCTGGCTGTTGGGATATGTTTTGTATCCCCTGGTTTTTTGTCTTTTCCTGGGTTGTTGCTCCTGTTGAGCACTTATTTTTGCTGTTGCCCAGCTGGTTTCCTTCCTTTGGTAAGGTTCCTTTCTTTGATGTGGAGACTGCGTTGCCTTTCGGCGCGGATGCGTTTCCCACCCCTCATGTTTGCACTGCTTTGGGACGTCCCCATATGTGACGAATATGAAGAGGCGGCGACTGTCGGAGGACGTAAGAGAAAACGGAATTTTTGTAAAATCTTACCTGTAAAATTCCTTTCTCTGAGTCCTCCGACAGTCGCCGCCCCCGCCCTCTTTTGGGGTTTGAATGTATACTCTACTGCTATTCCACTAAAACTGAGATATGGTTGCAGGAAGTAGGAGGGTATTGACTGAGGGGACCACCCCTTGAGGGTGGGATATGTTAAAGCTTTATTGTTAACATATTCTGTTGCCTAGCTACTCCTTCGGAGCAAAGTCTAATACCCCATATGTGACGAATATGAAGAGGCGGCGACTGTCGGAGGACTCAGAGAAAGGAATTTTACAGGTAAGATTTTACAAAAATTCCGTTATTTGCTCACTTTGGCGGCTTATCTATGAATTGCTTATTTTATCACAATGACAAAGTTATTAAAGGTAAAGTAAAGTAGAAAAGTGAATATGTAAAAAATCTGAAGGCCATGCATACAATCATTATGTGGCAAATTAAGATGTAAGAACTGTTCACTAAATTTTTGAGAATTCGCCCACAAAAGTGGCCAATAGGTCCTGTTAACAATAATGGGCAGTCAACAAAGTAAAAAAAGCAACTCAAACTTATCCTCGATCTTCTGGACTAAATGATGCCAAAGGAATGAAACGTGTTAGGGCCACACCCCCGAGGGGACATAACCACTCTATTTTTCATTTATAGTGCATTCATGCAGACAGCGCACCAGTATCATCACATTGTCATCAGCATTGCTCTCTGCTTCTCTGAGGGCTATTTACTACTGAAGATGACTGGGAGAAGAAGAGCATGCATGTCATGTAACTGACCTAGAAGACTTTGGAAAAAAATAAGTATAAAAAAAATAACGTACAATGCTGTGTAGCCTTCAGGAGTGTATGTGTCCCAAAGCCTGAAGTTGACCTTTAAAGGATAAATAAACTCCAGAACAAAAATGCTAAATGTTGCAGCACACGTTGTAAAGCACATGCAGTCTTTACATACGGTTGCTGTATTTGTTTTTTTTTTTTTTTTCAAGCTCAGAACAAATTTAAAAATACATATTGATCCTGCCAGAAATGCAGTATTCTTTTCACTTCCTGTGAGCTGTACTAAAGAATATCTTCCTTCCTATCAATTGCCCGCCCCCCCCCCCCCCCATGTAATGAAGATAAAGAGCTATGGACATGTTTGTAGTCCATATCAGAAGAGCAGTCTAGGGTGAAATCCATGGCTTCCCCCCACAGATACCACGGAGTAGTATCTTAGCCACCCAAGGATTGAAAGTGTGGTGTTTTACATGCTGGATTACCAGGTAAAAATAAAACAGATGCTTATAAATAATACTTGAAAAGAGAAAATAAATCCAGCAACCACACCAAAGACCAGTAAGCTGCATTACCATGTATTACCTTTTTGCTTTAAATACACTTTAATATTATATGCCTTTACAATAGGACTCTGATCCTGACTCTATTGAATTGCACATAAAATACGTGTTCACTGGAGGCACAGTCAATCTAACATTGGAAACATGTTGACAGGAGTAAACAGAGTCTTGATCACTTCCCTGTTGAGTTTTAAAATTAAAAAAAAAAAAAAAAAAAGTTATAATAACTTTTTTTAAAACTGAAAATATCCAGGCTCACAAAAATAAAGTTTGAAGCTGGAAAGTATAAGAGTGCTCTAAACTAAATAAAAATCTTAGCATGGATTCATTGATACTGTGTGTTGTTTATATTCATCTCTGTAAAATTATTATTAGACAAATGTTTTTCATACATCAATTACTGGATAATAATAATAGGTATATGCATGTAGAAAAGAGCAGAAAAGCTGTCATGATGAACACAGATGTCCTTAGTCACACAAATTAGAAGCAATCATTTGTCCATAATGCTTAAGTGTGGAAGGATGCTAGACTTTATGTGAAACATCTGATAGAATGGGAAATCAAGAACAATTTGTCTAATTTGCATTTGGTCAAGATGTGAGATTGTAATGCTTCAAGTAAAACTTTTCTATGTCTTCTCTATAAATGCATACATTTCATTTTTATGGAGAGTATTAGCTATTATTTCTTTATGTAAAACTATGCTGTGTTATTAATAAGTTTAGATGCAGGTTTAGAGTAATATAGTAACTAGACATGCCCTTTTTTGTTTTTACCCTGGCTATGTAATTATGAATTGTGATTTTACCATTTTTACAAACATAATGCCCCCTCAATAAAAATTAGATTCACTTAATTAAGTTTATATTTAATAAGAATAGAACACTGTGAAGGTCTTTCTGGTTTGCAGTTTGTAAGTAATAGAAACAGGACAAAATGTTTCCTAGCATGTTCCCTCTACAACTTATTATAACTGACTTTCATGTAAAAGATTTACCATTATACACGTTGTAATATGAAAAGACATTGGCATAATATTCAGTTAATGACAGCTCATTAAATGCGAATAGCATGGCAAAATAACTTGTATCCTGGTTATAGCGCTTCTGTTAAGGCATGTTGTTTTTTTTTTTTTTTTTCAGAAAACTTGTTTTGATAAATTAATGAGAGAAATAACATAATAAACTATATAGTTAGTTGTTCTGATACCAGAAAATTAATGTAGACAGACAATAAAGACAATAAAGCCTACATTGTAGAACAAATAAAGCGTTGGTTTACAATATGTTATATGTTTGGACATTGAATTTTCAATGTCAGATGTATTTGCTTATTAGTAGAAACCTCTGCCTCTAATAATATCAGAGGCAATTGAAAATACTTTACATAAATAGGTCCACCATGTTGAAGATATGTACCAGTAATTAACATTCTTATTATTGATCGTCTGGATAATAATTGGTGCATGAAAAAAAAAAAACATTGTTTAATTATATTCTGTGATATAGGGTGATTAAGCTCTTGGGCTAGATGTGTTTTTAGTGAGTCATATCAGCCCTAACTGCAATTTAAGGGCATGGCAGCTCACTTTTATTTAAAGGAAAAGCAAATTACCTTACATGAGGTTTTACCATGTAGGCGTTTCAGTTTCAAAGAGCAAAAGAGAAAATGCCAGTCACCTGGTTCCCTCTTCAGCAGCAACACTGCTCTTGCACTGATCTCTCAGACCGTCTCAGCAGCTCTCCTAGCCTTCTAAACTCTTTCTTAATCCACTCAGCCTTTACTCACAGCTCCCTGCTTACTGCTTTTCACTTCTGGTCTCTCAGTAGGGGTTTTCCTGACACCCCAGGCTTTCCCACACCTTTTAAAACTTCCAGATTCCTTCTTAATTTCTTAATTGTCCCAGTCATCTTGACCCCTTTAGTCATCCCAACTCTCTGTCCTGCCGGAGTTGTTCCATTCCCATAGTTATCGGCTTCTGCCTGGATCCCTGTGCGCATGTGCGGAATTCATGGCAGGGACAGCGGAGTCGGGCGCAGGCGCACTAGGCAGAGTTGCCAGAGGTGCAGCAGATCCCTCGTCCTGAGGGGAGCTTCACTTTCCAGGGGACATCGAGTGGGTCCAGTGCAGGATCTGCCGGAGGTGCAGCGGATCGGTCGTCCTGAGGGGAGCTTCACTTTCCAGGGGACACTGAGTGGTTACAGTGCGGGATCTGAAGAGGCCATACAGAGGAGGGGAACCTACATATGCCTAGTACTTGCTGTACCATGTGAGTGCATTTCATATTGATTCATTTTCCTTTAATAAAAACTATAATACACTAGGTTGGATGTGCGCCGGGTTTTGTTTATCTTTTGCACAGTGTTCTCTTCCGCCACCCAGTGGAGTTGACTGGAGCAGCAGCCACCTAGCTTTAATAGACTATGTTTTGGAAGGAAGACACACAAGCTACGTTTGGACTGGTATTATTAGCGCACGGATGGTGAATATCACCTTGTGTGTATATGTTGTGTTTTAAACTGTAAGAGGAACTCTGAAAAAATGGGATGTAGGGGGAAGCGCTGGCAACTCTGATGTAAGAGGACTCTGGTGACAGAACCCCATTACATTAGAGTCTCTCTTTACACCAGAGTTTTATAAGTGTCCTCCTCAACCCCCCCTTAACTCGGGGTTCCTAGTTGTACTTCCCTTTTAAATCATTGTCCATTTCATGCATGCAGCCTGTAGGGCACTGTGGGCAGGTTCAGGCAGGCTGTAGGGCACTGCCATCTTGCTCTGGCTCAGGCAGGCTGTTGGTCCTTCCTCCTCCTCCTGCCTGTCTTCTTCAAACCACTAGAAACAGACGCCAAGCGATTGACATCACATGCACCCTCCCATACCTGTCATGCTACCTGAGTCAGGCTGAGCTCAGTTGTCTAACAGTTGGCCAGCTCTGGAACTACACATGTGCAGAGCTGGGGGCGATGCCAGAAAATTTAAAGGCGCTCTTCTCCTGTCTACAGACATTTAGGTTGGGTTCACATATCTGTGATGCAGAACACAGCATGTAATTACATTGAGTGTTTGTACAGCGTGATTTGGGCCATTCTTTTGTATGGATAAAATTGCACCAAATCCACACAAAAAAGGTGCAGGACCCTTTTTTTCCTGCACTGAAATCAGTTCCCATGGATGTTCACACCTATGCAATCTGATCCTGTCAATTTCACTGCATTTTGCAAATCTTTTGGGGTGTCATTTACTTAACATTGACACTCCCTGCAGTTTGCATGATCGCCGTGTAATTTCAAAATGGTGGGGGGAATGCACAGGATTTGCTGCGTTTCCCACACCGCATATATGTGAACCTATCCCTATAGACAGGAGAAAAGCACTTTTTTTTTTACAATCCGTCCTTCTGGGTTTAGCAACCCAGACTCACTGTCCCCATATTTCCTACTCTAACTGCCCATCTCCCTGTTCTGTCTGTCTCCATCTCCCTGCTCTGTTCCCATCTTCCTTTTTCTGTCCACATCTCACCATGTCTTCTGTTTTCTCTTCATCTCCTTTGCTCTGTCCCCATGTACTCTTCTCTGACTGCCCCATTTGTCTTTGTTCCATTTTCTGTCCCTATTATGTCCTCATGTTTTCATCTTTCCTGTGGGATCTGTAATGTATAGTCAGCGGGCTGTATAATCAGAACTATCTAAGAACTGTGCCCTAAATTTCACTGTGGGTGTGATATCCCTCCCCCTGGTATTGGCTCCTCTCCCCTCATGTCACACATGCCTCTAGCTCAGCAGTGAGTGTCTCCAGGCTGGAATGGTACCCCCCAGGTGGGAGGGAATTGCTTTTCATTGCGGGTGCTGGAGGGAGAGAAGTGGGTGGTAGAGTTGGATCAGGTGTTCGAAAAGAGAGTGGACACTGAGAGAGAGGAGGAAGAGGGCCAGGACTCTAGAAGAGCAGTTGAAAGTCACTATAGAGAGGCAGCGGCTGAAGTTCACAGAGCCTGGGGCTGTATTGGCCAACATCCTGCGCTATGCCTGAGCTGGTGCCAGCATCTTGATGGACCCCCAACTTTAGCGTCCCCCCTATTTGCCTAAGCTGCCTTATGCTGGTGCCGGCCCTGTATTTCTGCCACCACTCTCTCTCTCTCCTTCCCAATGCAAATTAATTTGCATCATCTATCATACCCAACCACCTCATTCATCCAACACTTCCAATTCCTCCTTCCCACTGCAGTACTATTTGCATTATAGGAAATGTAATTATGCACATTTTTTTTAAATTAACATCAGTGAAGAGGCAGATTCACAGTGGTTAGTAGAGGGGAGGGAGTGAGAGCTATATAGAAATGGCTGGGGCACAGAAGTGCATAGAACATACTTAATTTCAATAATAAATCTTAAATACTGCTAAGAAAGGAGAACTAAGATTTTAAAAAACCTGAACTATGTACAGTTTCTAATACCCATAGAGATCAATTATATTGCTCCTTAATTTAATGCCCCTGGCTGGAAGAAAGGAAAGGTTTCTTTAAAAAGACCCCGTTGCCAGACCAATCATTTCAACAACAAAACTTCCCATAAGATTATATGTGAATTTAAAGTATTTTTTAAATGTTATTTACCTGTAAAAGCATCCAAAAAGTACCTGTGTAGGCATCCAAAAAGTCCAGAGAATGCTGTCGGGTGCCAACATCTTGGATGTTATGTCAGCAGCCTCGACAGCATCTTTCAGGCGACAGTCAGTAATATTTTCCTTTGCACCTTCCCTAGCTGCTATATAAAAGGTTATGTCGCAGGGCGAAGGTAGGGCAAACAACCGTATAAGAGGAGACAGCTATAATGTGCTGGAGGGATGGAGTTGTGCATGGGAATTGACTCCTCCTGAAGTGTTCACATTTGCAGTATTTAAAATATTTGATTCCTATGAGCTTTTACCTGCAATTTGTTAAGTTGGTGAAATGGTTTCTTTAGGCAACGCAGAAAGTTATTCTTTTAATACATGTGATACAAAAACTCTCCTTCAGTTATATGTAATGCATGAGGACCAGAGTTATTACAAGTAGCACACTACATGTTTATATATATATATATATATATATATATATATATATATATATATATATATATGCATATGTACAGTATATACAATATATGCAGTTCTGCTGTAGGAAGGGTGTTTTTTTTTTTTTTTGACTAGCAAACAGACATATATTTTTCTTACCATCCAGCAGTTTTGTTTTGATGGTACATCTCCCATGTGTAACACAGAATTAAAATGTAGCAAGCCACTATTAATGGTAGAGGAAAGAAGAAGGTTGTAATAGTTAAATACAACGTATACCTGAAAAAAAAAAAAAAAAAAATTCACAAGCATTTTTAAATACAGTACATAATTTATTTATGTATTTTACTAAAATAACAGCCTACTGTAGCCTACAACCTGTATCTGTAGCTAGTGTTTGAAAGCAATACAGATTACTGAATTCCATTAATCTATGATATAATATTAAGTCATGTTCTTTATTTAGAAAAAGAACATGTTGGCATGCATTATGTTTATGCATCTGTTCAGGTTCTACTGGTCCAAACTTGTTGACCATTTGCTAACACATATCTTTAAAAATAAATTTGTTACACGTATGTTACATATAACACCTACATTAATTAACATATAAAAGCTAAAATAGGTTTTTTTTATTTCACTTAACTTCTCCATTATCTGCAAAAAAAAAAAAATGGAAAAGTTCAAACTTTAACTTTTTATTTTTCCATCTTCCACATTCCAACTTTACGCTATAATTAATCCTAGGGCTATACTGGCAAGTAACCTCACTAAAATCAATGTGCTACTAATATGATGATGAACAACATCAACAACTGTATATCTCTAAGCAGCAAAAAGATTTAATGAACAGTGTGATCCTAGGCTTAGAAAACATGTGTTCATGCATGTGGGTTATGTGTGAATAAAAGAGTAAGTCTAGGTTTTTATGGGATATTAACTACTTTCCTCCCGTAGGACTACCATGGATGACCTCAGGTTGAAGTAGTTATACTGGGATCATGATAGCATCATCCCGATATGTATTTTTCAGCCAGAGCTTGCCTTTCTGGTAGAAGTGATTTGCGTGGCTAAACAGCCATCCATTACTTCTGCAGGTGGCAGAATGGGGTCCCACCCCCCTCCTTTGGCCTTTCTCGGGCTCTACTGTCTGATCACAGAGCCTGGGAGCGCTGTGGCTGGTGGTGATGGCTGTATGGAACAGAGAGAGAAGAACTGATGAGGTTTTTCTTTCTCGCTGTGACCCTAGAAACTGGGAGAGACGAGTATGTCGTCACTTCCGAATAAGCCTCTTTTTTTTACCTGGCACGCCCTTTAATGCACGCGCTGAGGTTTAAACCCACACTCAAATCAAACATAGCTCGCTACAAAAAAAGCTGAAGCTTAAAGTGTTACTAAACCCACAACAGTAAAATCAGTCTGTAAATGCAGTAAAGCATGCTTGTTATACTCACTGTGGAACCTAAGGGGTTAATCCTCCACATTGTGTAAAAAGGTTGTTTGATCCTGTCTTCTCTGTTCCTACCCTTCCTCCTCTGTTCCCTAACCATCTCCTATAAGACAGAGCCTTTGGAGTCACTCTGCACATGCTCAGTTTGTTGTATATTGATAGAGAGTTGTTGTTTTTTTTTTTTTCTTGGGAGGGTGCATGCGATCAGCACAGGACCAATCAGCACTGTCCAGACAAAGGGTCAGGGATCCTGAAGCCTCACAGGACTGTCAGAGTAGAATGAAAACTCCTCCTAAAGGCTTTACCCAAACACTGATAGAAGTCACAAGACTGCTATATACTGCTGATGAGAAAAGGTATTTAGCAGTTTATATTTACTAAAATAATTGTATTTCCATGTTCTGAGTACTTTGGGAGACCAGATATAGTGAATGCAGGGTTCTGGGTTTAGTAACACTTTATTTGCTAAAAAAATATTATTTTACAGTGTTTGATAGTCAGAGACCTATGTCAGAATATAAGTAATTTCCCTTAAAATTTACTATGAGATATTATAATGTCAGTAAATGAAAATTGTATGGGCTTTCCTTTGCTATGTTTAGCTTTGATTTTGTTATTCTAGGCAGTGCAAAAGTGTAATGCTAAAATCTTTTTCTTTTTTTACTGAAAAAGGAAGGGTTAGACCTCCTATCAGGTTTTTATTGCTGTCTCTGTCCCTGCTAAGGATATTAACCCTCTTTATTTGTTCTGGTGACTTTTGTTCTGGAGACAACTGTGACCATTTGAACCCAGTTGTCACTGGGTCAGAAATCGAGGGGAAATCTCTCCGCTCCAGAGAGGATTTCCCAGTGGCAGAACAACCAGTGTCACAAAGGTTGCATTTGTAACCAGACCCCAGCAGTGTTTCTGAAAACACTGCTGAAAGGGCTGAAAGCTTCTCTCACAGTGCCTGCGCTAATAGTTCCCCCCTTTCTCCTCCCTTGCACTGATGGGAGAGGAGAGAGACAGCTGATCTGCTCCTCCTCCTCCTGTGTGTGTACCACAGAAAGTGTGAAGCCCAGCAGCTGAATGATCAAAGATGCAGACAGCCGTTGGCTGATCCTCTATCATGAGTGAGTGATCTCATCCTCCATCCCCTGTCTGTGAGTGAAGTGCCCCCCCTACCCTTCTCCACCCTGCCTCCTGCCTTAGTAAACTAAGGTAAAGGGGACTCAGATGTAAGGGGTGCTCAGCGGGTTCTGATGTAAGGGGGGCTTCAGTGAGCAGAGACCCCCTTACATCAGAGTTCCCCTTAACCACTTCAATACAGGGCACTTTCATCCCCTTCCCCCTTCCTGCCCAGGCCAATTTTCAGCTTTCAGCGCTGTCAAAATTTGACAATTGCGCGGTCATGCAACACTGTAACCATACAACATTTTTATTGTTTTTTTTTTTTTTCACAAAAATAGAGCTCTCTTTTTGTAGTATTTGATCACCACTGGGTTTTTTATTTGTTACTAAATGAAGGAAAAAAACTAAAGAAAAAAAATTATTTGAAGTTTCTGTAAAATTTTTAAGGAAATAATAATATCTCTTCTTCACTGATGGCAACAGATGAAATAGCACTGCTAGGCAATGAGGAAGAGGCACTGATGGCCACTGATGAGGTTGCACTGATAGGCGATACTGATAGGCACTCCTAGGTGGCACTGATGGGCACTGTTGTGACACTGATAGGTGGCAATAATGAGCACTGATAGGCTGCACTGATGAGCACAGATTGGCTGCACTGAGGGGCACTGATGCAGCTGCAGTGATAATCAGGACATTGATGATCAGTTCCCAGATTATGAGTGTAAATAGTGTACTAACAGTATTGCTAGTTAATGGCTCTCCTTTCCCCACACAGACACAGCATGGGAGGAAAGGATTGCTGATAACCGACAAGTCTATTTACATATCATCAGCTGTGATTAGACACAGCTGATCACATGGCAACGAGCCATTGTGATTGGCCCTTTACTGTGATCTGTGATTGGAAACAGCGGTCACAGAGTGCCCTGGATGCACACCCTAGGGGGCATGCGGGAGGTTGGGTTTTGGGAGGATATTCATGGACTCCCTGCCAGAACTCAAAGCCTACGCTGTAGCCATACTTTGGCTATAGTGCAGGAGGAAGATGTTAAATCAAGGTTCCCAGAGCACCCCCTACATCAGAGTTCTCCTTCTCATTCCAGAGTCTACAGAGATCCATGCAGTGTCCTCTTTCAGTGTAATTCTGCGGACTCCTGATGTAAGGGGGGCTTTGTGAACTCTGATGTAGGGGATAACTCTGCAGACTCTGATGTTAGGGGGGAGCTCTGGGAACCCTGATTAAAGGGGAATGCTGGGAACTCTGATGTAACTGAGGGCTCTGGTTACCAGAGTCTGTAGCATTTCCCCTTACATAAGAGTTCCTTCTGCACATCAGAGTTCTCAATTTCCCCCTAAATTAGAGCCCCCAGAGTTCTTTCTTACATCAGAGTGTGCAGATTCCCCCCTTATAGTTTTAGGGAAATCTGCAAGTTCAGATGTAAAGGGGAACTCTACATGTTCAGATGTAAAGGAGAACTCTGTGGATTTAGATGTAAAGGGGGAACTCTGTGGACTCTGATGTAAGGAGAGACTCTTGTGATTAAATCCATATGATTAAAAATGTTATTTAATAACAAAATATATGTATAGTATATACTACTACTACAAAAAAAAATTGCCTTGCATCACTAAAGTGTTCTGGTTTGGCTTGAAGAAAAGGTAGCAAACCCTACCCAAGACAGCAGGAAGAGGGCCCGCTGCAGAACATGTGAAAGGGTCCCGCTGCAGGACTGTGGGAGTGAAGGGCCCCGATTTCAGAGGAAGAGGGGGCCAGGGGGACCCTTCATGGTTTCTTGCACCGGGGCCCTGAAGGTTCTAGTTATGCCTCTAGGATTTCCCTTACTTTGAGAGATGTTCTCCCACTTACTGATATGTCTTTCTCCAGACAGGAAGTGAAAGAAAATATCCCTGGACTGGGAGCAAAACAAATAAAATGTTCTGCTTTAGATATACTTTAAGGCTCAGACACACTATAAGAAAATCGGGCAAGATTTTTCGTCCAAATAACTTTCATATGATTTTGTTATAGTGTGTATACAACTTTCTACAGCCGATTCCGACCCTCTGAATGAAAATTTATGAAGAGAGAAGCTCCAAAATGTTTCTCCTATGGGAACAGAACAAACGATTTTCACTTAAAGAGTACCGTTTTCTGATGATTTTCGTATGAGAAAAATCAGAAACGAAAGACAACAATAAAAAAAAACAACAACAAAAAAAGCCTTTAGTGTCGGTTCACACTATGGCGATCCGACTTCGGGGGCGACCTGTGAAGTCACGTGCACCGCGACTTCGGCACGACTTGCACGGACTTCACATAATGGAAGTCAATGCAAGTCGCTCCGATGTCGCCCCGAAGTAGTACAGGAACTATTTTCTAACTCGGAGCGTCTTGAATCGCTCCTATTGGAACGGTTCCCATAGCACAGAATGGACCGCGACTTGTCAGGCTGACCAGTCGCCTGACAAGTCGCGGTAGTGTGAACTGGGACTTATTGTATTAGAACTTTCGTACAAATTTTCTTTCATCAGTTCCGATTTGCTGTGAAACAATGAGGAAAATCGGACTATCATTCCCCCGATTTTCTTTAACTTTAATTTTAATTTAGTTCTGGTATAATTATTTATAATACAGACATTTCTGGTAAATACGTTTCTATAATTTACATTAACTTGGAATTTTTCAAAATGCAAAATTCCTATTAAAAATTCATAAGAAAATGTCAGCTTGTGCATTAGGTACTGCACAATAATTAATCATAGTTGCTATACAGTTTGTGCTAGGCTATTTTTATTTAGACTCAGTCAAAAATGTTATATTTTAATATGATAAATACTGTACTAAGTATAAATTGTACATTTGCTGAGAAAGTAATGTTAGACCCTATTAACAGTTTACATAGCTTTTGTTATTCCATTAAAACGAGAGTCAAAAGTAATTTACATTTTATAATACTCACCAGAGAACATCATTAGGTGTTGTTAGATCAAATGCACAACTTTCTAATCCATCCTTGAACTGGATGACCTTTGAATAGACCCAGACAGGGAACACAACAACGAAAGATGCTGCCCATAGAAGGATATTTACACGTATAGTCTTTGATATTGTCCTCAAGCTTGTTAGACGAAATGGCTGTACAAGAGCCATGTACCTGTAACAGTAAACAATGTAATTAGTAATATAATTCAGTGATAATGGAAATACTCTTTCAAGCAAGTGTCTCTCAAAATGCAGGTATTTTTGATCTACAATTATATTTATATTGGGTACAATATGTTTTAAGCACTGTACCACATGTCAAAGCTACAGTGTGAGCAAAAATGATCAAGCAATATTTAGATAATTACTCTTCAGTTATCATTTTGCTTTCAATAATGCCAGAGAGTGCTCCTGGCTCCCATAGAGCTTTTCAACATTTCCAGTAGCCTAAGGGCTCTTTCACACGGGCGTTCCTTTTTTTTTGCCCGATCAGGTCCTTTTTTTTTTTTTTTGTAACGGACACGGATGACACTTGTGTCATCCGGTCCGTATGTCCGTTTTTCATCCCATCCGTTTGCGGATGAAAAACTGACATAATGCATGTCTATGTAAATACGGATGTCTGCGGATGACACCACTGACATCCGTTTTAGCTTCAGTTCCGTTTTTTGAAAGGAAAAAAAATAGGGTTCTCCCCCGTTCAAAAAAACTGAACTGAACTGACAAAAAACGGATGTCAGAGGATGATCATCCGATGACATCCGTATTTACATAGAGATACATTATGTCCGTTTTTCATCCGCAAACGGATGGGATGAAAAACGGACATACGGAACGCCCGTGTGAAAGAGCCATAACTGTTAGAAAGATCCTCATAGTACCATAGAAGAACCAACCATTCAGAGCAAAAAAGGTGACTGTCATTCCAAGGCTGACAGGGTTTTCATTTCTTCTGCTGATGCAGAACTCAGGGTAATGACAGATAATGTAGGCACCAATTAATTTAATACAAAGTTTAGGGAAGACCTTGATAAGTGTTTGGTTTTATTGAATCAAGTGGTACTGTGGGGGAGATTTCCTAAAACTAGTGCAATCATAATCTGGTGCAGCTGTGCATGGTAGCCAATCAGCTTCTAACTTCAGCTTTGACAAAAAAAACCTGGAAACTGATTGGTTTCTATGCAGAGCTGCTCCAGATTTTGCACTCACCAGTGTTAGTAAATCAACCCCTGTACTTTAGGAAAAAATGCCAATTTACCAAAATGATGTCTTTCTTCAAATTTAATAAAGTGTATCTAAACCCCAAAATGGTTTGGCTAGCTCTCAAAATTTAGTAAAGACATGGGATGAAAACTTGAACAAAATGCTGGGACCCTTTTTTGGTGATAGTGTGATATGTGCAAGAAGAGCACAAGGAGGAAGGGATACTCCCTTAGGCAGAGAGAAATATTCACACATGAAAGGTGCACCATGATAGATGAAAATGTAATATAATAGTGCAAAGGTATGTAGCACTCCCCAGCGTTGCTAGAGGGCTAGAGTTATTTTTTTTTTTTTTTATTGTACAGAGTAGGTAAATTGTTCAGGCTTGGCCGGCAACCAAGCCTGTGTGGTTTATTCTGGGTTGGGTGAGTGACTCAGGGAGGCTAGTATGACTCACAGGCAGCATCTCTAAGACCTCCCTCTACTTCTTGAAACATGCTGAACGTTCAAGTAGGATGGGAGTGGAGGGGAGTAGGAGCTTCCTGGAGTATTCATGAGGGCCCTGACCTATCCCCAACAGATGGGTTGGCAAGGGGCAGCTCCTCTCAGATACTCAGGGTCAGCCCAGCTGGGACAGTGGAGTTCAGGTGGAAGCTGGAGAGGGAGTGTCAGACTCTCGGGGGCCTTTGAGAGTAACCCCCTAGTCTGGGAGGTGAACTCAGTCCTAGGCTTGGGTGCGGAAGGGACACCTCTTCAAGACACACAGGGGGATTCTGATCAGGAGGCATGGGAGCAAGGAGAGGACAGTCAGGATGACACTGCTGGGCAAATATCCAGGGAGGAAGACAGCCATGAGGGCTGGCGAGTGTCACACAGTCAGGAGGACTGAGAGGCATGTCTGAGAGGACTGAAAGAGAGCAGTCTGGGATGGATGCAGAGTCAGTCAGGAGGACTATGGTGAAATGGGAAGGAGAAAGGGGCAGCTGAAGTCAGGTGGGCTGGCAGTGCATGAAGAGGTTGTCCTATGATCAGTAGCCACAGGAATAGGACAGCTAAGCACTAAGACCTATTTTCTACCACGCTGCCTTCAAAGGACAATTGTTGTGGATCTGACTGAGTCTGTGTTGGATCATCTTTTCAGTGCTATCTGGTCCTGGGTGTTGTAGTTCCACAAGCAAGAGTTGTGCTGGAGGAGAAGGAGTAGATCTGCAAGCAAGTTTGTGCAGAAGGCAGAGGAGTGAATGTACTGGATGTACTGTATATAGGTATAGTTGAAGTTCAATTCCCCTAATAAAATATAAAAACAAAGCTGCAAGGACTGTTTTCTGACTAAAGTGTGCTTGGAAGATTTGTGTGCCTGACTGTGCAGGGTGGTAGATAACCATATTCACTAGCGGCTCTTATTGGGGTAGCGCTATGTTTCGGGGCTCTTCCGGGATATCTGGCCACGGGTAACCTCCTAGCAACCAAAGTTTTCTCATTGAGCCAGGGAACTGTGCCTTGTTCCAAAGGGCACCAGAGGGGTTTAACCAGGGAAGGACTTATGTGCTCTGCCTGTTTGTGACTGTTGCACTAAAAACCAAGTGCCGTTGTCCATAGCAGCCAGCGGAAGCTGCCTTTTCGAGTTACTGCCACCCTGCATACCCAGCTGCCATAACCATGGCTGGGAGGAGTACTTTCAATATTAACCAGATATTCAGTAACTTTACCATGTGCTGTCCCGTGGTAACCACAAATATGTCCAGCGATCTGCAAATGCTGGACCAAGTGACTTTATACTTCAAACTCCTGCTACCTACAGTAAAGTGTGTCTGGATATATCTACTGTTACCCATGGTGATTATGTTAAGCCAGTGGGTGCCTGTGGGAGGGACTGTCTTAATCCTGCTTATTACATTGAGAAATATTCCATAGACTTTATTGTTACTCAGGCAACCACCGTACAACGGCTGCCTCCTGCTCCCAATTGCTCAGTCACAGTCGGTTCTGAGCGACATGTTCGAGCAAGTTATGCAAGTATCAGTGTGTCTGCAAACTCAAGTACAGCTAACAAGGGGTTACAGCAGAACACGCGGGAAAAGGCCTGCTTATCAGAGCTGCAGGCACCAGCCAGTCTGGAAACTTGGGGGTGGAGCCACGCCCGAAAAAAACCCAATGTTCCCTGCTAGCAGTGAGAGAGAGGCGCAAGATGGCAGAGTGTGCTCATGTGTATCCAGGGCTGACCTGGTTGCCTGATCTTCAGGAGTGGACACTGGTGGACACCAGTGTCCGTTTGGACCATCACGGGGGATTCGCCCTCAGGATGATTGAGATGACGGAGCAACTATGCCTGCTGTATATACCAAAAACTATGTAGAGTCCTATGCCTGCTGTGTTTTGAATGCCGTATACCGACCACGGTATTCAGTGCCTGGACAATGTGACAAGTCATTTACCTGGCTAGTATCCAGCAAACAGGAGCCACAGTAATACCGAGTGGACCTTGGAGATCTGCTGTGGCCTGAAAGTTGGAGATTAAGGACCTGGTAACTGTATTTACTGCCTAGCAGGAACCAGATAATGTCCCTTAAGTGTTGGCTGCGCATATGTGCTCTGATGACCCCACCTGGAAGGAGCCAGTGCAGGTGGGAGATGTGCCCTCAGGTGAGCCAAAAGCAGAGGCCATAGATTGGGGTTCCCACAGACTGCAAGCAGAATTCAGGCCCCTGAATGCGTACGTCCTTCCAGAAAAACGGAGACAAAGAGAACTGCCCAGGATTTTCAGGTTACAGAGGAAAGTTCTGTGAAAAACAGATCTGAAGTGGGGTCTGGACTACCCTTATGCCCCTCCCGTCATCATGGACATCATTGAGGACTCCCTGGGAGAGTGGGAGGATGACCTGGTGTGGGAGTATGTGCATATCCCTAAGCCCCAGGGGTTACCAAATTGTGAGAAGACTTTGGCCCGGTTTCAGGACATTTTGGAAGAATATTAGCTGGGGAGAGCAATCCACAAATACACAGTGGTGGTCATGAAGGCAGGACAGCCTGCTGGGAGCCACTCTGTCTCCATCAAAAAGCTGACAGCAGTGTGAGGAGACTGCCAGATCCAAATCTCTATGCCTGAAGGACTGTTGAAGTGTGCAGCTTACAAGTGGAGATTGTCACATAAACAGCTGGGGGATTGCTGCCTGTGTTGCTTTTCTGTTCACTTTGTGGACTAGGCTGGCCTGCCACCCTGACCCATGAAGGACGGACTGTCCCTTCTGATAAACTTGGGTGAAGCCTAGAGTCAGACACTTATCCTTTACAAGGAGTCTGATGACAAAGGAGGTGCTCCTCCTAAGTCCTAACAGGGACTCAAAAACGTTGTGTTGTTTCTGCCAGCAGGTTTCATAACCCCCTGCTGCCAGAATGAAAAGAAAAAAATGTGTGCTTACTTGTTTATATTTTTGTCAGTTAGATCATAACTAGGGTTGAGCGGACACCTAGATGTCCGTGTTCGACGGGTTCGGCCGAACTTTAAAAAAAAGTCCGGGTCCGTGTCCCGGACTTTTACCGAACTTTTCCCGGACACCGAACCCCATTGAAGTCAATGGGGACCCGAACTTTAAGGCACTAAAATGGCTCTAAAACACCAAAGGAAAGGGCTAGAGTGCTGCAAATGGCAGCAAAACGTAATTAAGAGCATGGCAAGTGCTCTGCAAACAAATGTGGATAGGGAAATAACTTAAAACAACAAAAAAAAACTGAAAAATAAAACAATGTTCTTCTTCATCTCTGAAGGACGAGGCCCATATGGAGTAGGAGGGAGGTTGAGGTGGTGGTGGATGTGGCGGTGACATAGGCGTGCGCACAGGGTGTGCTGGGTGTGCCTGGGCACACCCTAATCACCTAGGGCACATAGCATTGCCAGTGAGGAGATGGGAAAGATCTCCCTGGGACCTGCTCTGCTCTATTTCTCCTTGCCTACAGGTACATGGCCCCGATACATTACTCTCCCTGCTGGCAAACACATGCATGTGTATTTCAACTTTGGGGTGCACACCTTAATGCAATAGGCTGCGCACACCTATGGGCGGTGTAGGTGGAAGCGGCGGTGGAGGAGGACCAGGGCCGGATTAACAGCATCATGGGCTTGGTGCTGAGGATTTTGAAGGGCCTTAAGGGCCGTGCCTTGCCATGCACCCAGAGGAGGAAGGGTGCAGCCATGCATGCCTAATTCAACATGGGATGCTGTCTCTGAAGCCCATAAACACATCCATGCATCGCCAACTGTCCCTCCTTGTCCGGCCTTCACGCTGTGTGGGGAGGTTCTGAGGGTGCTGCCTGGGGAAGCGAGCATAGAAGCCAGACTTCTGTGTTTACAAGTGACAGAAGAGCGGTAACAGTGAATATGGCCAACCCGGGGCCTATATAAAAGGTAGGGGCCTGGAGCTGCAGCTCCAATAGCCCCTACATTAATCTGGCCCTGAGGAGGAGGACGAGGTAGCCAACACTGCTTCTTTTCAAAAATTTTAAATGAGGGTACACCCCAAAAGAGTGAGAAAGAGCAAAAATGGAACAATGGGTGGGTAAGGTCGGTATCCATTGCTATTCTGCATAAGGTACGGAAAAGTCCCGTGGGATCCATGCCTGGTTCATTTTAATGAACGTGAGCTTGTCCACATTGTCTCTGGACAGGCGGCTGCGCTTGTCTGTTATAACGCCCCCAGCCGTGCTAAATACCCGTTCAGATAATACACTGGCTGCAGGGCACGCCAGCACCTCCAAGGCGTAAAGGGCAAGCTCAGGCCATGTGCCCAATTTGGAGACCCAGAAGTTGAAGGGGGCAGACCCGTCATTCACTACATGTAGGCGTGTGCACACATACTGCTCCACCATGTTGGTAAAATGCTGCCTCCTGCTAAGACGTTCCATCTGAGCTGCTGGTGCTGCTGTTTGTTGTGGCGTGCTGACAAAGCTTTTCCACATTTCGGCCATGCTAACCCTGCCTTCTGAGGTGCTGGCGGTGCCCTGGTTGCGTTGGCGACCTCCTCCTCCTCCTCCTCTGCCTTGTGCTTCCACTGTGGCCCCGCTGTCAGATGGGAATGCCAGCAGCATGGCGTCTACCAGCGTGCGCTTGTACTCGCGCATCTTGCGATCGCGCTCCAGTGAGTGAATTAAGGACGGTACGTTGTCCTTGTAACGGGGATCCAGCAGCGTGGCCACCCAGTAATCAGCACAAGTTAGAATGTGGGCAACTCGGCGGTCGTTGTGGAGACACTGCAGCATGTAATCGCTCATGTGTGCCAGGCTGCCCAGAGGCAACGAAAGGCTGTCCTCTGTGGGAGGTGTATCGTCCGTGTCCTCTGTATCCCCCCAGCCACGCACCAGTGATGGCCATGAGCTGGCCTGGGTGCCACCCTGCTGTGAACATGGTTCCATCTCCTCCTCCAGCTCCTCCTCCTCCTCATCCTCCTCATCCTCCAGAACTGTGCCCCTGCTGGACAATTGCGTCCCTGGCGTTTGCGTGTGCAGGAACCCACCCTCGGAGCCCCTTGCGAATGACTGCCCTGAAAGCCTTGGAAATGTTACCTCTTCATCCTCCTCCTCCTCCTCCTCATCCTGTGCCACATCCTCTTCCATCATCGCCCGAATTGTTTTTTCAAGGAGGCATAGAAGTGGGATAGTTAAGCTGAGAACGGCGTCATTGCCACTGGCCATGTTGGTGGAGTACTCAAAACAGCGCAACAAGGCACACAGGTCTCGCATGGAGGCCCAGTTATTGGTGGTGAAGTGGTGCTGTTCCGCAGAGCGACTCACGCGTGCGTGCTGCAGCTGAAACTCCACTATGGCCTGCTGCTGCTCGCACAGTCTTTCCAGCATGTGCAAGGTGGAGTTCCACCTTGTGGGCACGTCACATATGAGGCGGTGAGCGGGAAGGCCGAAGTTACGCTGCAGCGCTGCCAGGCGAGCAGCAGCAGGGTGAGAACGCCGAAAGTGCGCACAAACGGCCCGCACTTTCTGCAGCAGCTCTGACATATCAGGGTAGTTTTTAAGGAACCTCTGCACCACCAAATTCAGCACATGCGCCAGGCAAGGGATGTGCGTCAAACCGGCTAGGCCCAGAGCTGCTATGAGATTTCGCCCGTTATCGCACACCACCAGGCCGGGCTTGAGGCTCGCTGGCAGCAACCACTCATTTGTCTGCTGTTCCATGCTCCTCCACAACTCCTGCGCGGTGTGTGGTTTGTCCCCCAAACAGGCAAGTTGTAAAACTGCCTGCTGTCGTTTACCCCTGGCCGTGCTGAAGTTGGTGGTGAAGGTGTTACGCTGTCCGGATGAGGAGGCGGTAGAGGATGAGGAAGCGGAGTAGGAGGAGTTAGGAACAGGAGGCAAACTGAAGCGCCCTGCAATCCTCGGTGGTGGAAGGACATGCGCCAAATTGCTATCCGCCTCAGGCCCATCCGCCACTGCATTTACCCAGTGTGCCGTTAGGGAGATATAACGCCCCTGACCGTGCTTACTGGTCCACGTATCCGTAGTTAGGTGGACCTTGGCACAGATGGCGTTGCGCAGTGAACACCTGATATTTTCCCCCACTTGGTTGTGCAGGGAAGGGATGGCTTGCCTGGAAAAGTAGTGGCGGCTGGGCACGACGTACTGTGGGACAGCCACCGACATAAGGTTTTTAAAACTGTGCGTCTCCACCAGACGGAATGACAGCATTTCAAAGGCCAATAATTTTGAAATGCTGGCATTCAGGGCCAGGGATCGCGGGTGGGTAGGGGGGTACTTCCTCTTCCTCTCAAGTGTTTGGGAGATGGAAAGCTGAACGCTTCCACGGGACATTGTGGAGATGGTTGTTGGTGACCCAGGTGGTGGTGTTGCTGACAGATCGTCTGTTTGCGGGGTGGCAGGTGCCGGTATCACTACAGATGTGGCTGGAGCGGCCGAGACTGCAGCAGAAGAGGAAGCAGGATGAGCCAGAGACGTTTCTTGGTTTTGAAGGTGTGTACTCCACTGCAGCTCGTGCTTTGCACTTAGATGCCTGATCATGCAGGTTGTGCTCAGGTTGAGAAGGTTTATGCCTCGCTTCAAGCTCTGATTGCACAGGGTGCAAACCACTCGTGTCCTGTCATCAGCACATTTTCTAAAGAACTTCCACGCTAGAGAACTCCTTTGAGCTGACTTTGGTGCGCTCGTTCCCTTGCTGCGTTGGGCAGTAGCGGGCGTAGTGTCTAGGGCACGGCCGCTCCGCTTCTGCACCCTGCTCCCTCTTCTGCTGTGCTGGTGGCTCTGTGCGACCACCGCCTCTTCCTCCAAACTACTCAGGTCACCTGCATGACGTTCATTCCATGTGGGGTCGAGGACCTCATCGTCCTCCACATCATCTTCCACCCAGTCTTCACCCCTGCCCTCCTTGTCGGTCTCCACAATGCTGAACGCCGCAGCAGTTGGCACCTGCGTTTCGTCATCATCGGAGACGTGCTGCGATGATCCTTGCATGTACTCATCTTGAGAAATAAGTGGTTGGGCATCGCTGCACTCAATCTCTTCCACTTCTGGGGCAGGGCTAGGTGGATGGCCCTGGGAAACCCTGCTGACAGAGTCCTCAAAAAGAATAAGAGACTGCTGTATGGCTTGGGGCTCAGACTGCTGGCCTGATTTGCAAGGGGGTGAGGTGAAAGACGGTTGGACATTGGCTGCAGGTGCCAACTCTGACCTTTCTGCAGTAGACTGGGTGGGAGACAATGTGAAGGAACTGGAGGCACTGTCAGCAGCAAACCAATCTACTATCGCCTCAACTTGTTCTGGCCTCATCACTTCTAGGGGCGTTTGATGCCCTACCAAATACTGATGCAGGTTCTGTCGCCTACTCACACTTGAGGAAGGTGTTTCACTTGTGCGTGTAGCTGGCACAGATCGACCACGTCCTCTCCTTGCAACAGGAGCTCTACCAGCAGCACCACGACCCAGGCCACGGCCCTTATTTGACGGTCTCCTCATATTTCTGTAATTTAAGATCTTGCCCTAGAAAGGTTTTTATTGAATAGCGGAATAGGAAATATGATCCAAAAAAGTGTATGTATCTCGCACGTACAAAACCACACTAGGCCCCAATTACTATTGTTTCTACCCCTAAAAGGATGGATGAGGAGTAGGAGGAGTATGGAACAGACAGCACCCTCAAATCTTCAGAAGTATGAGATGAACTCCAAAAACTTGGAAAGGTGGATCTCACACGTACCGACACAGACTATCCCGCAATTCAATTGATCCTCAAAGGTTTTTATTGAATAGCGGAATAGGAAATATGATCAAAAAAAGTGTATGTATCTCGCACGTACACAACCACACTAGGCCCCAATTACTATTGTTTGTACCCCTAAAAGGATGGATGAGGAGTAGGAGGAGGAGTATGGAACAGGCAGCACCCTCAAATCTTCAGAAGTATGAGATGAACCCCAAAAACTTGGAAAGGTGGATCTCACACGTACCGACACAGACTATCCCGCAATTCAATTGATCCTCAAAGGTTTTTATTGAATAGCGGAATAGGAAATATGATCAAAAAAAGTGTATGTATCTCGCACGTACACAACCACACTAGGCCCCAATTACTATTGTTTGTACCCCTAAAAGGATGGTTGAGCAGTAGGAGCAGGAGTATGGAACAGGCAGCACCCTCAAATCTTCAGAAGTATGAGATGAACCCCAACAACTTGGAAAGGTGGATCTCACACGTACCGACACAGGCTATCTCGCAATTGAATTGATCCCCAAAGGTTTTAATTGAATAGCGGAATAGAAAATATGATCAAAAAGAAAGTGTATGTATCTCGCACGTACACCACCACACTAGGCCCCAACTACTATTGTTTGTACCCCTAAAAGGATGGTTGAGCAGTAGGAGGAGGAGTATGGAACAGGCAGCACCCTCAAATCTTCAGAAGTATGAGATGAACCCCAAAAACTTGGAAAGGTGGATCTCTCTCACACGTACCAACACAGACTATCCCCCAATTTAACTGATCCCCAAAGGTTTTTGATTAAATAGCGGAATAGAAAATATGATCCAAAAAAAGTGTATGTATATCACACGTACACAACCACACTAGGCCCCAATTACTATTGTTTGTACCCCTAAAAGGCTAGATGAGGAGTAGGGGGGGTATGGAACAGGCAGCACCCTCAAACCTTCAGAAGTATGAGATGAACCCCAACAACTTGGAAAGGTGGATCTCTCTCACACGTACCAACACAGACTATCCCCCAATTTAACTGATCCCCAAAGGTTTTTGATTAAATAGCGGAATAGAAAATATGATCCAAAAAAAGTGTATGTATATCACACGTACACAACCACACTAGGCCCCAATTACTATTGTTTGTACCCCTAAAAGGCTAGATGAGGAGTAGGGGGGGTATGGAACAGGCAGCACCCTCAAACCTTCAGAAGTATGAGATGAACCCCAACAACTTGGAAAGGTGGATCTCTCTCACACGTACCAACACAGACTATCCCCCAATTTAACTGATCCCCAAAGGTTTTTGATTAAATAGCGGAATAGACAATATGATCCAAAAAAAGTGTATGTATATCACACGTACACAACCACACTGGGCCCCAATTACTATTGTTTGTACCCCTAAAAGGCTAGATGAGGAGTAGGGGGAGTATGGAACAGGCAGCACCCTCAAACCTTCAGAAGTATGAGATGAACCCCAACAACTTGGAAAGGTGGATCTCTCTCACACGTACCAACACAGACTATCCCCCAATTTAACTGATCCCCAAAGGTTTTTGATTAAATAGCGGAATAGAAAATATGATCCAAAAAAAGTGTATGTATATCACACGTACACAACCACACTAGGCCCCAATTACTATTGTTTGTACCCCTAAAAGGCTAGATGAGGAGTAGGGGGGGTATGGAACAGGCAGCACCCTCAAATCTTCAGAAGTATGAGATGAACCCCAAAAACTTGGAAAGGTGGATCTCTCTCACACGTACCAACACAGACTATCCCCCAATTTAACTGATCCCCAAAGGTTTTTGATTAAATAGCGGAATAGAAAATATGATCCAAAAAAAGTGTATGTATATCACACGTACACAACCACACTAGGCCCCAATTACTATTGTTTGTACCCCTAAAAGGCTAGATGAGGAGTAGGGGGAGTATGGAACAGGCAGCACCCTCAAACCTTCAGAAGTATGAGATGAACCCCAACAACTTGGAAAGGTGGATCTCTCTCACACGTACCAACACAGACTATCCCCCAATTTAACTGATCCCCAAAGGTTTTTGATTAAATAGCGGAATAGAAAATATGATCCAAAAAAAGTGTATGTATATCACACGTACACAACCACACTGGGCCCCAATTACTATTGTTTGTACCCCTAAAAGGCTAGATGAGGAGTAGGGGGAGTATGGAACAGGCAGCACCCTCAAACCTTCAGAAGTATGAGATGAACCCCAACAACTTGGAAAGGTGGATCTCTCTCACACGTACCAACACAGACTATCCCCCAATTTAACTGATCCCCAAAGGTTTTTGATTAAATAGCGGAATAGAAAATATGATCCAAAAAAAGTGTATGTATATCACACGTACACAACCACACTAGGCCCCAATTACTATTGTTTGTACCCCTAAAAGGCTAGATGAGGAGTAGGGGGGGTATGGAACAGGCAGCACCCTCAAACCTTCAGAAGTATGAGATGAACCCCAACAACTTGGAAAGGTGGATCTCTCTCACACGTACCAACACAGACTATCCCCCAATTTAACTGATCCCCAAAGGTTTTTGATTAAATAGCGGAATAGAAAATATGATCCAAAAAAAGTGTATGTATATCACACGTACACAACCACACTAGGCCCCAATTACTATTGTTTGTACCCCTAAAAGGCTAGGAGTAGGGGGAGTATGGAACAGGCAGCACCCTCAAACCTTCAGAAGTATGAGATGAACCCCAACAACTTGGAAAGGTGGATCTCTCTCACACGTACCAACACAGACTATCCCCCAATTTAACTGATCCCCAAAGGTTTTTGATTAAATAGCGGAATAGAAAATATGATCCAAAAAAAGTGTATGTATATCACACGTACACAACCACACTAGGCCCCAATTACTATTGTTTGTACCCCTAAAAGGCTAGATGAGGAGTAGGGGGGGTATGGAACAGGCAGCACCCTCAAATCTTCAGAAGTATGAGATGAACCCCAAAAACTTGGAAAGGTGGATCTCTCTCACACGTACCAACACAGACTATCCCCCAATTTAACTGATCCCCAAAGGTTTTTGATTAAATAGCGGAATAGAAAATATGATCCAAAAAAAGTGTATGTATATCACACGTACACAACCACACTAGGCCCCAATTACTATTGTTTGTACCCCTAAAAGGCTAGATGAGGAGTAGGGGGAGTATGGAACAGGCAGCACCCTCAAACCTTCAGAAGTATGAGATGAACCCCAACAACTTGGAAAGGTGGATCTCTCTCACACGTACCAACACAGACTATCCATCAATTTAACTGATCCCCAAAGGTTTTTGATTAAATAACGGAATAGAAAATATGATCCAAAAAAAGTGTATGTATATCACACGTACACAACCACACTGGGCCCCAATTACTATTGTTTGTACCCCTAAAAGGCTAGATGAGGAGTAGGGGGAGTATGGAACAGGCAGCACCCTCAAACCTTCAGAAGTATGAGATGAACCCCAACAACTTGGAAAGGTGGATCTCTCTCACACGTACCAACACAGACTATCCCCCAATTTAACTGATCCCCAAAGGTTTTTGATTAAATAGCGGAATAGAAAATATGATCCAAAAAAAGTGTATGTATATCACACGTACACAACCACACTAGGCCCCAATTACTATTGTTTGTACCCCTAAAAGGCTAGATGAGGAGTAGGGGGAGTATGGAACAGGCAGCACCCTCAAACCTTCAGAAGTATGAGATGAACCCCAACAACTTGGAAAGGTGGATCTCTCTCACACGTACCAACACAGACTATCCCCCAATTTAACTGATCCCCAAAGGTTTTTGATTAAATAGCGGAATAGAAAATATGATCCAAAAAAAGTGTATGTATATCACACGTACACAACCACACTGGGCCCCAATTACTATTGTTTGTACCCCTAAAAGGCTAGATGAGGAGTAGGGGGAGTATGGAACAGGCAGCACCCTCAAACCTTCAGAAGTATGAGATGAACCCCAACAACTTGGAAAGGTGGATCTCTCTCACACGTACCAACACAGACTATCCCCCAATTTAACTGATCCCCAAAGGTTTTTGATTAAATAGCGGAATAGAAAATATGATCCAAAAAAAGTGTATGTATATCACACGTACACAACCACACTAGGCCCCAATTACTATTGTTTGTACCCCTAAAAGGCTAGATGAGGAGTAGGGGGGGTATGGAACAGGCAGCACCCTCAAACCTTCAGAAGTATGAGATGAACCCCAACAACTTGGAAAGGTGGATCTCTCTCACACGTACCAACACAGACTATCCCCCAATTTAACTGATCCCCAAAGGTTTTTGATTAAATAGCGGAATAGAAAATATGATCCAAAAAAAGTGTATGTATATCACACGTACACAACCACACTAGGCCCCAATTACTATTGTTTGTACCCCTAAAAGGCTAGGAGTAGGGGGAGTATGGAACAGGCAGCACCCTCAAACCTTCAGAAGTATGAGATGAACCCCAACAACTTGGAAAGGTGGATCTCTCTCACACGTACCAACACAGACTATCCCCCAATTTAACTGATCCCCAAAGGTTTTTGATTAAATAGCGGAATAGAAAATATGATCCAAAAAAAGTGTATGTATATCACACGTACACAACCACACTAGGCCCCAATTACTATTGTTTGTACCCCTAAAAGGCTAGATGAGGAGTAGGGGGGGTATGGAACAGGCAGCACCCTCAAATCTTCAGAAGTATGAGATGAACCCCAAAAACTTGGAAAGGTGGATCTCTCTCACACGTACCAACACAGACTATCCCCCAATTTAACTGATCCCCAAAGGTTTTTGATTAAATAGCGGAATAGAAAATATGATCCAAAAAAAGTGTATGTATATCACACGTACACAACCACACTAGGCCCCAATTACTATTGTTTGTACCCCTAAAAGGCTAGATGAGGAGTAGGGGGGGTATGGAACAGGCAGCACCCTCAAACCTTCAGAAGTATGAGATGAACCCCAACAACTTGGAAAGGTGGATCTCTCTCACACGTACCAACACAGACTATCCCCCAATTTAACTGATCCCCAAAGGTTTTTGATTAAATAGCGGAATAGAAAATATGATCCAAAAAAAGTGTATGTATATCACACGTACACAACCACACTGGGCCCCAATTACTATTGTTTGTACCCCTAAAAGGCTAGATGAGGAGTAGGGGGAGTATGGAACAGGCAGCACCCTCAAACCTTCAGAAGTATGAGATGAACCCCAACAACTTGGAAAGGTGGATCTCTCTCACACGTACCAACACAGACTATCCCCCAATTTAACTGATCCCCAAAGGTTTTTGATTAAATAGCGGAATAGAAAATATGATCCAAAAAAAGTGTATGTATATCACACGTACACAACCACACTAGGCCCCAATTACTATTGTTTGTACCCCTAAAAGGCTAGATGAGGAGTAGGGGGGGTATGGAACAGGCAGCACCCTCAAATCTTCAGAAGTATGAGATGAACCCCAAAAACTTGGAAAGGTGGATCTCTCTCACACGTACCAACACAGACTATCCCCCAATTTAACTGATCCCCAAAGGTTTTTGATTAAATAGCGGAATAGAAAATATGATCCAAAAAAAGTGTATGTATATCACACGTACACAACCACACTAGGCCCCAATTACTATTGTTTGTACCCCTAAAAGGCTAGATGAGGAGTAGGGGGAGTATGGAACAGGCAGCACCCTCAAACCTTCAGAAGTATGAGATGAACCCCAACAACTTGGAAAGGTGGATCTCTCTCACACGTACCAACACAGACTATCCCCCAATTTAACTGATCCCCAAAGGTTTTTGATTAAATAGCGGAATAGAAAATATGATCCAAAAAAAGTGTATGTATATCACACGTACACAACCACACTGGGCCCCAATTACTATTGTTTGTACCCCTAAAAGGCTAGATGAGGAGTAGGGGGAGTATGGAACAGGCAGCACCCTCAAACCTTCAGAAGTATGAGATGAACCCCAACAACTTGGAAAGGTGGATCTCTCTCACACGTACCAACACAGACTATCCCCCAATTTAACTGATCCCCAAAGGTTTTTGATTAAATAGCGGAATAGAAAATATGATCCAAAAAAAGTGTATGTATATCACACGTACACAACCACACTGGGCCCCAATTACTATTGTTTGTACCCCTAAAAGGCTAGATGAGGAGTAGGGGGAGTATGGAACAGGCAGCACCCTCAAACCTTCAGAAGTATGAGATGAACCCCAACAACTTGGAAAGGTGGATCTCTCTCACACGTACCAACACAGACTATCCCCCAATTTAACTGATCCCCAAAGGTTTTTGATTAAATAGCGGAATAGAAAATATGATCCAAAAAAAGTGTATGTATATCACACGTACACAACCACACTAGGCCCCAATTACTATTGTTTGTACCCCTAAAAGGCTAGATGAGGAGTAGGGGGGGTATGGAACAGGCAGCACCCTCAAACCTTCAGAAGTATGAGATGAACCCCAACAACTTGGAAAGGTGGATCTCTCTCACACGTACCAACACAGACTATCCCCCAATTTAACTGATCCCCAAAGGTTTTTGATTAAATAGCGGAATAGAAAATATGATCCAAAAAAAGTGTATGTATATCACACGTACACAACCACACTAGGCCCCAATTACTATTGTTTGTACCCCTAAAAGGCTAGATGAGGAGTAGGGGGGGTATGGAACAGGCAGCACCCTCAAACCTTCAGAAGTATGAGATGAACCCCAACAACTTGGAAAGGTGGATCTCTCTCACACGTACCAACACAGACTATCCCCCAATTTAACTGATCCCCAAAGGTTTTTGATTAAATAGCGGAATAGAAAATATGATCCAAAAAAAGTGTATGTATATCACACGTACACAACCACACTAGGCCCCAATTACTATTGTTTGTACCCCTAAAAGGCTAGGAGTAGGGGGAGTATGGAACAGGCAGCACCCTCAAACCTTCAGAAGTATGAGATGAACCCCAACAACTTGGAAAGGTGGATCTCTCTCACACGTACCAACACAGACTATCCCCCAATTTAACTGATCCCCAAAGGTTTTTGATTAAATAGCGGAATAGAAAATATGATCCAAAAAAAGTGTATGTATATCACACGTACACAACCACACTAGGCCCCAATTACTATTGTTTGTACCCCTAAAAGGCTAGATGAGGAGTAGGGGGAGTATGGAACAGGCAGCACCCTCAAATCTTCAGAAGTATGAGATTGTGTTCACTGTACCCCACAAAGATTGAGTTCACTGCACCCCACAATGATTGTGTTCACTGCACCCCACAAAGATTGTGTTCACTGCACCTCACAAAGATTGTGTTCACTGTACCCCCCAAAGATTGTGTTCACTGCACCCCACAAAGATTCTGTTCACTGTACCCCACAAAGATTGTGTTCACTGCACCCTAAAAGGATGTTGTTCACTGCACCCCACAAAGATTGTGTTCACTGCACCCTAAAAGGATGTTGTTCACTGCACCCCAAAAAGATTGTGTTCACTGTAGCCCCCCAAAGATTGTGTTCACTGCACCCCACAAAGATTGTGTTCACTGCACCCCAAAAAGATTGTGTTCACTGTACCCCCCAAAGATTGTGTTCACTGCACCCCAAAAAGATTGTGTTCACTGTACCCCCCAAAGATTGTGTTCACTGCACCCCAAAAAGATTGTGTTCACTGTACCCCCCAAAGATTGTGTTCACTGCACCCCACAAAGATTCTGTTCACTGTACCCCACAAAGATTGTGTTCACTGCACCCCAAAAAGATTGTGTTCACTGTACCCCCCCAAAGATTGTGTTCACTGCACCCCACAAAGATTCTGTTCACTGCACCCCACAAAGGATTTTGTTCACTGCACCCCAAAAAGATTGTGTTCACTGCACCCCAAAAAGGATTTTGATCACTGCACCCCAAAAAGGATGTTGTTCACTGCACCCCAAAAATGATTTTGTTCACTCCACCCCAAAAAGATTGTGTTCACTGCACCCCACAAAGATTGTGTTCACTGCACCCCAAAAAGATTGTGTTCACTGTACCCCCCAAAGATTGTGTTCACTGCACCCCACAAAGATTCTGTTCACTGTACCCCACAAAGATTGTGTTCACTGCACCCCAAAAAGATTGTGTTCACTGCACCCCAAAAAGGATGTTGTTCACTGCACCCCAAAAAGGATGTTGTTCACTCCACCCCAAAAAGATTGTGTTCACTGCACCCCACAAAGATTGTGTTCACTGCACCCCAAAAAGATTGTGTTCACTGCACCCCAAAAATGATTTTGTTCACTGCACCCCAAAAAGGATTTTGTTCACTGCACCCCAAAAAGGATGTTGTTCACTCCACCCCAAAAAGATTGTGTTCACTGCACCCCAAAAAGATTGTGTTCACTGCACCCCACAAAGGATTTTGTTCACTGCACCCCAAAAAGATTGTGTTCACTGCACCCCAAAAAGGATGTTGTTCACTGCACCCCAAAAAGGATTTTGTTCACTGCACCCCAAAAAGATTGTGTTCACTGCACCCCACAAAGGATTTTGTTCACTGCACCCCACAAAGATTGTGTTCACTGCACACCAAAAAGGATTGTGTTCACTGCACCCCAAAAAGATTTTGTTCACTGCACCCCAAAAAGATTGTGTTCACTGCAGCCCAAAAAGATTGTGTTCACTGCAGCCCAAAAAGATTGTGTTCACTGCAGCCCAAAAAGATTGTGTTCACTGCAGCTCACACACAGAAAAATGGATGTGGATCACTGACACCTGCCTATCTCCAATCCCACACCACACAGCAATATCGATTGTAGTTTGTAGAACACAGTTTCCCTAAAATTCAGCAGACTCTGTCCCTAACAGGATTGAGAAGAGATCGTAGATCAGGATTGAGTGCAGATTCACCCCACCCCCCACACAGCAATATCGATTGTAGTTTGTAGAAGACACTGACCCTATAATTCAGCAGACTCTATCCCTAAAATGCCTACAACTCGCCCTGCCTAAACACTCCGACCTGTCCCTCAATTCTATCCGGACACAAATGGTTTTTTCCTGCCTATCTTTCCCTAATCAGCAGCCAGCACATTGATGTGTGCTCTGTCCCTTAGCTAAGCAGCAGAATGACGCTGCTGCGGCGGCTGCCTCGAACTTATAAAGACTTGGTCACATGCTTCAGACGGCCAATCACAGCTACTAAGACATTTGCAGGCATGGCTGGGATGGCTTAAGGCACACCAGTTAAACGATTGTTGATTGGCTGTTGAAAGCCCGCCATGAAAAGAGCGCCAAAGCATGCAAAACCCGGAAATAAAACGACCGAACATGGATTTTTACCCGAACATACAGTAAAGTGTCCGTGTCCGTGTTCGGGTAAAAAAAATCCAATTATTCGGTACGAACACGAATAATACAGTCCGTGTTCGCTCAACACTAATCATAACCCCCTGCTAACAGAATCTGTGTCCAGTTATTCAGGTGTTAGTATTAAGATTTTTTATACTGTGTTTTTCTCTGTTTGCAGGTGTCGTTGTAGGCGGATGCTCACCCTGCCATTGTTTGACAACATTTTCCAGCGGGCAGAGGGCTTCCATTGAGGGGGAGGTGCTCTGGCCTTTTGTGTATATTTTTGCATGGTACTGTGTATGTTAGCTGCAGGGACCTGTAGCCAGGATGTATGAATGGTGTGGTGTGTATATATATATATATATATATATATATATATATATATATATATGGTTTTCAAACACAAAATACCTGTATATTTTTCTACTGCTATTTATTTGTACTATAGCCCCATCCCAGTTTGTTCTGTATTTTTATAGGATGCCCCTGCTATTTTTTTCTAAATTTCCCCAGCCATGGGGACAGGCTGGACGTTGGGGGGGGGGGGGGGGTGAGTGTAGCACCCCCTATAGTTGCTAGGGAGCCAGAGCTATTTTTTTTGTACAAAGTAGGTAAAGTGTTCAGACTTGGAGGAGATGCCTAAAGTATTCATAAGGGCCCTGACCAATCCCCAGCAGATGGGCTGGCCCCCTCAAATACTCATGGTCAGCCCAGCTGGGACTGTGGAGTTTGGATAGAAGCTGGAGATGGGGTGTTAGGCTGTTGGAGGCCTTTGAGAGTAACACCTTAGTCTGGGGGGGGGGGCCTTTTCAAGATACACAGGGGGATCCTGACCAGGAGGCACAGGAGCAAGGAGAAGACAGTCAGGAGGACACTGCCGGGAAGTTCTCTACGGAGGAAGACAGCCAGGGGGGCTTGTGAGTGACACACAGTCAGGAGGACTGAGAGGCCAGACTGAGAGGGCAGTCTGGGATAGATGCAGAGTCAGTCAGGAGGACAGTGGTGGAATGGGCAGGAGAAAGGGGCAGTTGCAGCCAGGTGGGCTGGCAGTATGTGAAGAGGTGGTACTGGGATCAGTAGCTACAGGAATAGGACAGCTAAGCACTAAGACCTATTTTCTGCTACACTTCCAAAGGGGCCCACAGTCCCTGCCTGCAAAGGGCAATTCCTCTGGACCTGAGTTTGTTTTGGATCATCTTTTCAGCTCTAGCTGGTCCTGGGTGTTGTAGGTCTTCAAGCAAGAGTTGTGCTGGAGGAGAAGGAATAGATCTGCAAGCAAGTGTGTGCAGGAGACAGAAGAGTGAATATACTGGATGTATATAGTTGTCCCTGAAAAAATGATTACTTTGATCAAGTGGGCATCCCATAATCCCCTCAATCCCTTTCAAGTTCAATTCCCCTAATAAAATTCAAAAGCAAAGCTGCAAGAACTGTTTTCTGACTACAGAGTGCTTGGAAGATTCCTGTAACTTGCTGTACAGGGTGGGAGATACCCATACTCACCAGCTACTCTTATGAGAGTAGCGTTACAGTTAGATCATCAGGGCCCTGACTTTTCCCTGTCTCCGTGTTTTTAATTGTAGTTTCTACTTCAGTCATTGTGATATTTTGGCCCAAAGGGTGGAGATTTTTTATCTGATAAACTGGGTAAGAGGGTCTTTTAAATATTCTTGGATTTGTATTTCCCTTTGCATAGGGAGTTTTGTTTCCTCTAATGTTATAAATGTTTTTATAGGAGTCTCTGAAAATCCTCGTTATGTGTGGTTTGGTTCAATTACTTTGCCAGAGAGTGAAGTTATTTGGTGAATATTTATGTTGTCTACTTTTTTTCTAACAGCTCTTGCCAACATATTTTGTTTTATTTTTTATTTATTACAGGTGTTTATAAAGTGAGTCAAGTTATGCAGCGCTTTACACATATATTGTTCACCTACATCAATCAGTCCCTGCCCTCAAGGAGCTTACAATCTAAGGTCCCTAACTCAAATTAATACATACACATACTGGGGCCAATTTAGACACAAGTAAATTACCTACCAGCATGTCTTTGGAGTGTGGGAGGAAACTGGAGTACCCAGAGGAAACACACACTGGCACAGGGAGAACATGCACACTCAAGGCAAATAGCACTGTGGATGGGATTCGAACCACTGACTCCAGTGCTGCTAGGAAAATTTGCTAACCAATTAGCCACTATTAGCCACATACAGCTGCCTAATTTAGATCTGGTTTCTAAGGTTGCAGCTCCAAGTATTTTATTTTTTTCATTCGCGGAGTTCCACACTGGGAACACTTTTTTTAATAAAAATACCCCCGGGACAGTCAGGGCTAGTACATTCCACAATGGCTAGCCTCTGATCTGTCCCGGGTTGCACTTACCTTTTAGAAGAAATACTTACCTTGAAAATGTATTGTCCAGCGCTGCCATCTCAGGTGTGGGCAGCTTGAAGCCAGCGCGATCCTCTTCTGCGTCCTCTTCCGTCTTCTTCGGCCCCACGATGCACTTCGCCGGCCCCGCCGTCACTTCCGGGGCCTCAGCGTCATCCCTGCACAGCTTCTGGGCATGCCCAGAAGCTGTTTAGCAAGGTATGACGGCGCCTGCACCGAAACTGACGTCGGGGCCGGTGCAGGTGCATTGATTCCTGGGAGCGATGACGTTCAGCTCCCAGGAATCATTGCAAGCCAGGAAGTGACGAATCGCCGTGGCCGCCGAGGGGAGGAAGAGGAAGTAAGGTGAGTATATTTTCTTCTAAACCAGATAAGATAAAAAATTGCGATTATCCATTTGTTTTTCAGGTGACCCCGGGCATGAAGATGGAGGTAAGTTTAATTTTAGGGTGGAACTCCGCTTTAATTCAGATTGATAGGCTCTCTTAAATCTAGCTGGACATAGAGCTCACTTCTGTTTATGGCCTTATGTGCTTTCCAAACCATGTCCTAGGACACTCCTACCTTATTTTCCTGAAAATAATGTTGCACTGTCATTTGAATGGTAGCCATTACATCCAAATAATTTGGCAAATTTTCATAACATTTCTACATCGACTGGATTTTTTTTTTTTTTTTATGCAATAAATGGATACTTAATAGCAGAGTTTATCTGTGTTCCTGACTCTCTCTTTCTGGATTGATAGGTACAGTGAGCCTGCTGGGCACGTGGGTCTTGGCATCGGTTGTCTTTCCTCACATATTTGTTTTTGTCTTGGAGGTGGTAGCCCTGCTTTTGTGTGCTTTCTCTGGATACTGTCTGTTCTGGCAGCTCCCTCTTCTGTCTTCCCACAAAAAATTGTTTCATTAATAAGATATATTACAAACCGCTCTGCATTGTGGAATGATGGCAACTGGGGTAAATTCTGACACAGGGAAGCAATTACATATGTTTTTACAACCTGCAGTTACTTCTGCAGAGGATCGACAAGACAAAATGTCCAGAGTGTTCGCGAGGGATGTGAGTATGATTTCAAGTCTTCCTGCCATATGCACTATAAAAATTGCTTGAAGTTTTGAAAAGTAAAGTCATATTGGGGTGGCATTTGACAAGGCTAAGGCAATATTTAAAGGAGTAAATTATACCTTGCACATTGAGATTTAAAAAGAGTCCATCTACTACAGTGCATCTGAAAAGTATTCACAGCGCTTCACTTTTTCCATATTTTGTTATGTTACAGCCTTATTCTATAATGGATTTAATTCATTATTTTCCTTAAAATTCTAGAAACAATACCCCACAATGACAACGTGAAAGAAGTTTGTTTAGAATATTAGCAAATTTCTTTAAAAAAAAAACAAAAAAAATCACATGTACATAAATATTCACAGCCTTTGCCATGACACTCAAAATTGAGCTCATGTACATCCTGTTTCCATTGATCATCCTTGAGATGTTTCTACAACTTGTTTTGAGTCCACCTTTGGTACATTTAGTTGATTAGACATGATTTGGAAAGGCACACACCATGTAAGGTCCCTCAGTGCATGTCAGAGCACAAACCAAGCCATGAAGTCCAAGGAAGTCAAACAAATTGTCTGTAGACCACTGAGACAGGATTGTATCGAGGCACAGATCTAGGGAAGGGTATAGAAAAAGTTCTGCAGCATTGAAGGTCCCAATGAGCACAGTGGCCTTTATCATCCATAGATAGAAGAAGTTTGGAACCACAAGAACTCTTCCTAGAGGAGATCGCCCAGCCAAATTGGTCATTCTGACATTTTTCTGTGAAGACAGGAGAACTTTCCAAAATAACAACCATCTCTGCAGCACTCCACCAGCCAGGCCTGTATGGTAGAGTGGCCAGACAGAAGCTACTCCTCAGTAAAACTACATGACAGCCCATCTGGAGTTTGCCAAAAGGCACCCGAAGGACTCTCAGATCGTGAGAAACAAAATTCTCTGGTCTAATGAAACAAGGATTGGATGCTTTGGCCTGAATGTTCTCCAGTTCCTGTTGCTGTTGCTGTGGGGATGTTTATCAGCAACAGGAACTGGGAGACTAGTCAGGATCAAGGGAAAGATGAATGCAGCAATGTACAGAGACATCACTGATGAAAACCTGCTCCAGAGCACTCTGGACCTCAGACTGGGGGCAAAGGTTTAGCTTCCAACAGGGCAAGACGACAATGACCCTAAACACACAGCCAAGATAACATGGCTACAGGACAACTCCTTGAGTGGCCCAGCCAGGGCCAGGACTTGAACCGGATTGAACATCTTTCGAGAGATCTAAAAATAGCTGTGCACCGACGCTCCCCATCCAACCCGATGGCGCTTGAGAGGTCCTCCAAAGAAGAATGGGAGAAACTGCCCAAAAATAGGTGTGCCAAGCTTTTAGCATCATACTCAAAAAGACTTGAGGCTGTAATTGATGCCAAAGGTGCTTCAAAAAGTATTGAGCAAAGGGTGTGAATACTTATATACATATCATTTTTTTTTTTTTTTTATAAATTTGCAAAGATTTCAAACAAACTTCTTTCACCTTGTCATTATGGGATATTGTTTGTAACAAAGTGTGGAAAAAGTGATGCACTGTGAATACTTTCCGGATGCACTGTATATATTCAGAGATGTTTGTGCTAGATTGGAATTACATTTTGAGCATGTGTTCATTTATACTTTCAAAGTTAATTGTTACACATGAGGAATATTGTCTTGAAACTTTGTGTAACGACATTAAACAATACAATGAATCTTTTTACAAGGATCATCAGTTATCAGTGTATGCTGTGCACCAAGCTACATACCATACTTGCTGATTTGGTGAAACAAAGAGGTCTAAGTATCTCTGGGATGTGTTCCAAAAATACAATCAAAGGAGTACAGATTAAGGAATAAGCAAGTTTCAGCTCACCTGAGGTCTCTGACTCAATCAGAGAAATCAGATAGTGGGTACTCTCTGGCTCTAGGGGATCTGTTAACTTTGTTTTCTCTTATGCTAGGGAGGATGGGGGGGGTTAAAAAAATGAAAAACCATAAAGTTACTACAGATTACTCAAAAAGAGGTTAAAAAAGACACAGGGGTAGGAGACATGGTAAACCCCAACAAGAGATATCCCCAATGCAGAAATACTTAAGCTTACATTTTTCTTCTGTTCAGTATGTGGTTAATGTATCTGGTGTTGTTTTGATTGATGATGAGGTGTCTCTGTTATGCATCGGCCTTTTCTCCTACTTTTCCTTTCAATATGTATTCCACATTGTTGGATGTTAACAGGTTTTTCAGAACTCTAATTTTGAGAAAGTATTTTCTGGATGAGGATGTTCTGGAGCAGGAGACAAGGGCCCCTGATTATAGAAACACTATTTGTGATGTTAGCAGCAGTGTGCTTTATAGGAGTGATAGGTATTTTTACCCTATTCAGATGAGTGCATCTGTCAAAGTATTACAGACTATAGTAGAACAGGAATTACTTGAGCTAAAGGGGGACACCACCTTTTTTTGGTGCATCAAAACCCCATCAAAACCGGAAGCTAACTTCACTGTGTCATGAATCTGCAGTAATGTTTCATACCCTGACTATCTGCTTACCTCTCTGGCCTGTGTATCAGCTTTAGGGACCGTGCTCTCACACCTGTTTGTTTAAGTAATCCACCCCAGCCTCTTACATGAAACACTATTTGAACTTGCGCACTGCAAGGAAGCCTTGCCTGAGCAACAATTGTGTGAAGGCTTCCATGGATGGTTCTTGCCGTGTGCTCTACGTCTGAATCCTGACTTTGGCTTGTTCGCCTGATCATCCCTGTCTGCTTGTTACCCTGACCTTCGGCTTGTTCTTCTGACCATCCCTGTCTGTTTGTTGCCCTGACCTTTGGCTTGTTCTCCCAACTATCCCTTGTTGCCCTGGACTGCTACTTCCTCTCCATCCACCTGAGCCAGCAACGAGCGTTAGCTGGGAGACCCTGGGGGCTGCATCCTGGAGTCAGCTGCAGCCAAGTCGGTCCTCACCATCAGAGGCCCTGGTGAAAACATGCTGGCTCTTAGACTCTCGGCCTTGGGGAATCTGATGCACTAGCATCATGTCCTGGACCGTGGCTGCGACTCTGTGTAGCTGCTTCTCAGAGCCATTCTCAGCAGTCAGCTATTGGGTCCACAACCTCCGCAGTGCGCTCTGCCGTCACTTGGTCCTGCAGGGGACGTGACAGTTTGCTCAGGCCATGGACCCGGCTGATGTGCTTCTACCTGCCGATGATCAGCTACAGGGCATGGTCCGCAGACTCGAGACCTAGGAATCTAATCAGACCCAGGGGATGTGATTCCTTCAGGATTTGGCCTCCCACTTTGAACAGCTTCAAGCCTCCTTAGGAACCCCGGTTCAACAACCTGAATCACAATTTGCTGCCTTGTGTTTTTTGGTCACAGTCGCAGCCACAAATTATTTGCATTTATCAGCTCCATCCCATTACTCTAGGGCAGTGATAGCTAACACTAGCACCCCAGATGTTTTGGAACTACCATGATGCTTAACTACACTGCAGAGTGCATGAGCACCATGGGAAATGTAGTTCCAAAACATCTGGGGTGCCAAGGTTTGTCACCACTGCTCTAGGGACTCCAGGGCCTGCAGGGGGTTCCTTAGCCAGTGCACCATTCATTTTGAACTCCAGTTCCAAAACTTCAGTCGAAACGGGCAAAGGTAGCCTATATTATTTCCTTCCTGTCTGGCAAGGCTTTAGCCTGGGCTGCCCCTCTGGGAGAAGAATGATCCAGTGGTTTCTAGCCTATCTTACTTCTTGAAACACTTTCGGAAGATCTTTGAGGAACAGGGTCGTGTCTCTTCAGCAGCCATCGCCCTTTTATGTTCCTGCCAAGAGTCTGCTTCAGTGGGACAGTATGCTCTTCAATTTCTTATACTAACTGCTGAGCTGGAATAAAGAGGCTTTAGTTGCATTTTTGTTGCAACATGGCCTCTCTGACAGAGTGAAGGATGAATTAGTGGGAAGAACCATCCTCGCTGATCTGGACAATGTCATCTCCTTGTGTAACCAGATCGATATTCACTTTCAGGAGAGGACCCTAGAAAAAAGATGCTAGCACTCCTTGGTTCTTAGGCAGCCTGCGCTCCCCTCTCTTTGACCCGTGGAGCATCCCCTGCCAGCTGGGCCAGAAAAGGCTATCTTCCGAGGAATGCACTAGGCGCAGAACTCTGGGCATGTGTGTCTATTGTGGGGGTAAACATCATTTTCGTGACACCTGCTCACTTCATCCGGGAAATGCTCGGGTCTAATACATCTGGAAGGTAGATTATTGGACCCAGAAATATCACCTTCTCGCCTCCTTCTTTTTGTGTTCCTCCATGTTTTCATTTCCTCTAATTTGGTCTTGGCATATCTAGATTCCAGAGCCACTGGAAATTTTATAGACTGGGGAACGGCATCTTCTATCTTTCCCTTTCGCCCCTCACCATTCTGCTGGTGGTCTCGGCGATTGATGGCACTGTTCTTCCAGGGGGTGCCTATCTGCTTTCAGACCCTCCCTGTTAAGATGTATGTAGCGGTACTTCACCAGGAGTGGATATCCTTCCTTATCCTACCTAAGACCTCAACCCCTATGATATTGGGCCTTCCTTGGTTACAGCTCCATTTTCCACATGTTGACTGGACTTCTGGGCAGATCCTGGCTTAGGGTTCCTCTTGTTTCTTGTCCTGCCTACTCAAGGTTGCCCCAAAGGAGAGAATTCCGGTTACCACCACATTAGTGTCTAATGCTCTTCCAGTTGCATATAGTGATTTTCGGGATGTGTTCTGCAAAAAATCAGGAGGTGCTTCCTCCTCACAGGTCCTTTGACTGTGCTATTGACCTTGTTCCCGGGAGCAACTCTGCCCAGGGGTCATACCTACCCCTTGTTAATCCTATAGACCCAAGCCATGTCTGAGTATGTTGCTAAAAATCTAGAATTCATCCAGAAATCTTCTTCACCTGTGGGAGCAGGGTTCTTTTTTGTTGCCAAGAAAGATGGTACTTTAGGACCCTGCATTGACTATCGAGGCTTAAACGCGATGACAATCAAAAATCGATATCCCTTCCCCTAATATCTGAACTGTTCGACAGATTGAAAGGTGCCTCCATTTTTACTAAGTTGGATCTCAGGAGTGCATACAAATCTGATCTGGATATGGGAAGGCAATGAATGGAAAACTGCGTTTAACACTAGAGATGGTCATTACGAATACTTGGTTATTTCCTTTGGTCTGTGTAATGCCTCGGCTGTGTTCCAAAACTTTGTCAACAAAATCTTCAGGGATCTGTTATATCAATTTGTTGTTATCTATCTGGATGACATTCTCATCTTTTCTGAAAACCTGGTTGTTCACAAAAACCATGACCGATTGTACTCCAGTGCCTTAGAGAGAATAATCTGTATGCCAAGTTAGAAAAGTGTTCTTTTGAATGTTTTGAGGTCCTGTTTTTAGGCTGCTTTGTCTATAGTTTGGGTCTTCATATGGATTCTGGAATGGTCTTGGCCACTACTAACGGGCCTCTCCCTGCCAGCCTTAAGGTGACACAAGGCTTTCTTGGGTTCACAAATTATTACAGGCAGTTTATTAGGATTTTTTCTTTCATTGCTGCGCCTTTTATCGCCTTGACCAAGAAGGGTGCGAAGTAGTAGAGTAGCCTTCAGAAGCTGTCTCTGAATTTCAAGAGTTAAATCAGGCCTTTGTTTCTGGACCTCTCTTGAGGAGACCTAATCATGGGGATCCATTCATTATTGAAGTGGACGCTTCTTCGACTGGGGTGGGAGCTGGGCTTCTTCAATGCTTTGAGAAAAAACGTCAACCATGTGTGTTTTTCTCCAAAAAATGTTCTCAGGCAGAGAAAAATTATGCTATTGGCAATTGGGAACTTCTTGCAATTAAATTGGTGTTAGAGGAGTGGCGTCAGCTCTTTGAGGGTTCCTCTCACTCCATAAGAATTCTCACTGATCATAAAAATGTGCAGTACTTACAGAATGCCAAACGACTGAATCCCAGACAGGCCAGGTGGAGTCTTTTCTTTTCCCATTTTAATTTCCCTATTATGTACAATGTAAAAAACTTTTTTTAATCTGGCGCCAAAGACCAATCTTTGGCTCTATGTATGTTTCACACTGCTATGGAGTATAATTGTTGCTAATTGACTGCAAGGATATGCAGCAAAAAGGTGAGTAAAAAGAAAAAATCAGCGCAAAAATACCTTCTATAAATATAGTGTCCTAAAAAATATCACTCAAAAGTGCATTTGCCACATCAAACCTATCGAACACAAAATAATCTTAAAGTGGAGTTCCACCCTATTTTTATACTTACCTCCATCTTCTCGCTCCGGGTCACCTGAAAAAGAAATGGATAATCGCATATTTTTTTTTTTTTTACTTACCTCGTAGCGAAGAAAATATACTTACCTTACTTCCTTCTTCCTCCTTCCTCGGCCGCGGCCCGTCGTCACTTCCTGGCTCTGCAATGATTCCTGGGAGCTGGACGTCATAGCTCCCAGGAATCATTGCGCCTGCACCGGCCCCGACGTCAGTTCCGGGTCGCGCGCGTCATCCCCTTCTAAACAGCTTCTGGGCATGCCCAGAAGCTGTGGAGGGGTGACGCGCGCGACCCGGAAGTGACGTCGGGGCCGGCGCAGAGCATCGTGGGACCACAGAAGGCGGAAGAAGACGCCGAAGAGGACGCGCTGGCTTCAAGCTGCCCACATCTGAGATGGCAGCGCTGGACAAGACGTTTGCAAGGTAAGTATTTCGTCTTGCAGGTAAGTGCAACCCGGGACAGATCAGAGGCTAGCCATTGTGGAATGCACTAGCCCTGACTGTCCCGGGGGTATTAAAAAAAAAAAAAACAAATCCAGGGTGGAACTCCGCTTTAAACATTTTTGCAATAAAAAAATATTATCCAAATTGTTGTACAAAAAACATATGAAATAAACAACAATCAACAGTTCATCTACGTGAAAAACGCAATGCAATAAATAGGTGTAAAAAAGTGTTCACAAAATTCATAAATATTATTTACTCATTAATAATCTTAGAAAGTCCCAAAGAAAGCCCAATAAAGTACAAAAAAGTGCAAAAAATTGCAAACAAATTTCTGTGTGACAAATCGTTAATGAAAGGTGTGCGCCAAAAATCACCCTGTGTGCTGCTTCCATCAATCATCCCAAACTGACTCACCAGATGGAGTGGCTGGTCAGATTATAAACCAGCTATTGAGCCATTTGATTATATATCCAGTATATCCAGTGTACAGGTCCACAATCCACTTTAATTATTCGTCCTTAGACAGACACTCTCATAGGGTCAAGCAGGGATGTATCATAGAAATTGGAGTGGTCCCACATCTAGTCAAGCCAGAAGCTAGAAAAAGATGTCCGGACTCTGCCTCACCAAGAACCGGCAAGTCAATTTGTGGACAACCAGCTACATCCACATGTTGTCCGATTACCTTCATACCTTAAGGACACGTTAGAGTTATTGAGAGTGGTAGAGGGCCTTACAGTACCTGAAGGTTCCCTGTTGGTCGCCATGGACATTGAGGCTCTCTACTCGAGCATACCTCATTCGAGGGGAGTTGAGGTGATTTCCACTTTTCTCAAAGAACAGGTCCAAACAGGTCCAAACCAAATGGCCCATGCCAGACTTTGTCATCCAGCTCCTGGACCACATACTTCGTTCAAACGTTTTCACGGTTGGTGATGTCACCTACCTCCAGGTACAGGGGGTGGCGATGGGGACCTCTTGTGCCCCATCGTACGCCAACCTGTACCTGGGGGGTGGGAAAGGGAGCTGTTCGCCGATGATGCTGCCTCGATGTATCTGCGTCACCTTGCTTTGTGGAGCAGATACATTGATGATGTACTCATCGTGTGGACAGGAACATCCACCGAACTGTTTGCCTTTGTTGAGTTCATTTCTCATAACAACTTCAACCTCAAATTCACTGTCCAACACAATACTACCAGCATACCTTTTTTAGATACAACTGTCTTTTTGAACCAAGATGGTACTCTACATACCTCGCTGTACCGTAAAGCTACAGCAGGAAATACCATCTTGCACAGTTCAAGTGGCCATCCTCGATCACTTGTACGCAGCATCCCCTATTCTCAATACCTCAGGACTCGGCGCAATTGCGCATTGGACAGTGATTTTGAGCGGGAAGCCAAGGCCTTACAGAAAAGGCTACTGGCATGAGGCTATAGTAAAAATGTACTCAGAAAGGCCTACAACAGGACTATAGCACAGCCCAGAGACAACTTGATCTTTGGATCTCTTATCAAATAATCCCTCAATACCACAAAAATCATCACCAAATACTATTCACATCATCAGATAATTTGAAATTTATTGGAAAAAAACTGTCACTTTCTCACTGATGATACCACTATCTCTAAATATATCCGACAATCACCAGGGATTTTCTATTGCAGAGCCCCTTCTCTCAGGGACAAATTGGTCCACAGTCATCACCAAAGACAGGATGAGACCCTAATGGGTGCTACTGGTGGCTTCGGCACATTCCGTTGTGGTGAATGTGCAGAATGCCCATGGTATGGGCATGGTATATACCCCTATATGCAAACATGTGGGTCTCAACCACAGCTTCGACCCATACACCATCCAATTTTCTGTGTTGGAAACTATCAAGCGAAACCCATGTGGTGGGAACTTTGATAACTCCATTCTAAAAAGTGAGGCTAGGTGGATTTATCAATCACAGGCTACTAAGCCCCCTGGCCTCAATACGGCTATATCATTTAAACCATTTTTGGAATGAAAAAAATATATTCTATGCCTCAAGGGCCCAATCTTTTGTACATCGTATTTTTCTTTCCTTTCTGCCTTCATTTATTTTCAATTCCTCCCCTTTTTGTGTTTCCTTCTTCCCCTCTCCCTCTAAATGCTAAATATGTTATTTTTCAACATATCTGTTTTTGCTTATATTGATTTATATGTAATTTTTGTTATAGATTTGATTTAACTGTGTATGGATATTTGTAATAACTTATTAAAATTAACCCATACTTATATTTATGTAGGACCATGTGTTGCAAATATATTACAGATATCCGCTGATAGTGACATTAATTGCCCTGGATATATGTGAGACGTGTGCCTGGTTATATGGTTTCTTCCTCTCTTTCTGTGGTAAGTGCTTGGGCGCCAAGCCGGGGTCTGGGGTGAAGCTTTTCCATCTTTTCTTCCCCCTATATGTCCCCGATCCCGCCCCCCTCTCGCGGGCAGGTTTGTTTGCGGGTCGTCTTCGGCGTGTTACCGCTTTGTTTGTGGTTCGCGCTGGTTAAGCCCGCAAGATGGTGCCCGCACCAGAAGTGACATACAGAGGCTGGTCACGGAGTGGAGTGGGTCAATATGCATCTACAACTGCTGGTTACTGGCATGGTCTTGTCACAGATTTGGGATTTTCTGTGGATCTCTGGTTTCTCTTGGGTCCTTCTTGATGTTCATGCTCTCTATTCATTCATCCCATACAGTTTGGCTATCAAGAATTTAGCGTAACACCTAGGGAGAGCCCTTCAGGAATTTTTGTTATTCTGTGTCAACTTTTTGTTGGCACATCATTTCTTTTTGTTTGATAATGTTTATTACAGTCAACTGTGAGGAGCATTGATGGATACCAAGTTCTCTCCCTCCCTGACAAAACTCTATGTGGGCTGGTGGGAGGAGCTTTTTGTCTTCTCTCGTTACAACCCTTTTAGGGGGACTATACATTGGTATGGCAGGGGATCTGCTTATAGTATGGAATGGTGATGACAGCCTTTTGACAAATTTCCTCTCTTATCTTATTACCAATTCATTTAATTTGCATTTCTCCTGTGATCATAACAATGAGAGCAATTTTTTTTAAGGTATATCACCTTGCAGAAGAATGTTACAACAGTGTTAATTGTGTCTAGGAGAAAGAAAGCATCTGCTGGTAAATGCTATTTTACTAGCCAGCAGCTGTCGCTCATCTCATACTACCAAATTCATACCTATAGGTGAATTCATCAGAGCATGGAGGAATATATATATATTTTTTCAAATACATTCTATTGTTTTAAGGCGGAACATTGGTAGTATTATGTATTATGTCCTCTAGATTTTATAGGATTGAGCATGTGTTTCCTGCTGACATGGGTAGAGATAGACACCGAAAAGTGTAGCAACGTGAGGTGTGATGGATACACAGGTTAAAGACATGCGCACCTAAAGATTTGAATCTCTGTTAGGATTTTGACTTATACCATAGGTGATCTTACTCCCCCTCCCGCACCCTCTGGATATGCTGCTCTTTTTTGTTAGGTGATTTTTACTTGATTTTTAACACTTTTTTGTGGATTTTTTAATTATAACTTTGGATAAGTGTTATTGGCACATACAATATTTTATCTTTAATATTTTCATTTTTTTTTTTTTTGTATGTGTTTAAAAGATTCATATGTATTTGCTCTTTCTGTGTATTTTCATTGCATTTGTATTATTACACACACATTTGTGTGTGCCTGCTTTTAGAGATTGAGTACCTGTCCCTTCTCTGGGCATGGAAGGTGCAGGTATTTAATGTTGTTTGAGATTGTTTGTGTTAGTCAAGATTATGGCATCATGGGATGACATGCAATCATGATCAAAATAAATAATGGGAACTATAGCTAATACCATACAACAGGCATGAATGAAAAAAATAGACAAACCAAAACTGGAAGGGTGGAATAGTCTGCAGTGGCTCAAGATGCAATCTTCCCCTGCAGCAGCACCTAAGGTGCATGCTTGTTTGTGTCTCTGTGCCAGACTGGTCTAGGTCACAGAACGCTACATCTTTTCTTTCTTCAGTGTTGCTTTATGGTATCTCATTTCTCCTAAAAACTTGACTTTACTCGTGTTTAGAGCTGTAAAAATAAATTAATATTTTTTTGCTGCAGTTTCACTGTGAGACACCAGGTTCATACTATTTCAGAAAATCATGTAATTATCTTAAAAGAAATTGCCTATAATGTGATCTGGTTCACCTTTACAGAAAGTATTTACTAATTGGTTTCCTGTTATGTTGTGTTAAAGGGAGCCTTGGAACACAGCAGGAATAATAATAAGAATTTTCCTATATAAATGGTTGAGTTAGCCTCTGTAGTTTTATTACTATAAACACATCAAGATATTTTTTTTTTCTTCTGTAGTTCATGTGATTACTATTCACAGAAACACAGAATTAAATGATATGGCAGCACAGGAATGATGGCTTTGACTATTACTTAGAGCATTTGTCAAAATATCTGTTTAATGAACTCATTTTGCTTGGATAAAATTATTTCATAGTCTCTTTCATGATATTCTGTATTATTTTATGTTTTTCCCATTTACTTTCCAACACATTTTAAGAGGTGTTGGTTAGGTTCTTTTTATCCCCTCTAGCTATAATCCTCTTCTCCACTGCCTGTGTCTGTGCAGTGAGGCCCATTGAGTTGTAAGAATCTGTCTTTTAGATTTTGGAGACATATCAAATCTATCAGGTGTGGTCAATGTTTAAGAGATTTTTGGCCATAGAGGGAAACTCTGCTGACTTCCATCATCCAATAACTAGCAAGCAAAATTGCTGTTTTATTTAAATTTTCCTTGAATGTGATTGGGTATTCTTTGCAAAGTATAATCTCCTTTACTAAGCTGTGGGGCAACAGTACTTGAAATGTCTACAGTAATACCTTGGTTTGCCAGCATAATTTGCTCCAGGAACGTGATTGTAATCCATCGCACTTATATATCAAAGCAAATTTCCCCATAAGAAATAATGGAAACTCAGATGATTAGTTCCATTTATTCATATAAAAATGATTACGGTAATACAAAATACAGTATAAAGTGTACTGTAAAAATAAAACAAACAACCAAAATACAGTACTGTAGCTCATATCAATGGTTGGAATACTGTAAAGTACTGTACATTACCTCTGTGGTGAAAAAAACAAAAAAAAGAAGGATCACAGTTTAATAAAAAAAAAAAAAAAAATAATTACACTCACAATGTTAAGGAGTCTTGTGTTAATCCATGTAAAGTCGCTGTTGCATACAGAACAGTAAAGCCGCTGGTGTATATGTACAGTAAAGCCGCTGGTGTACAGTATACAGTACTGTATGTGGCCAGAGGTCCACGGGTGCTGGTGGCTCCCCTCGCTTTCTGGAGAACTCGGTGGCACTCGGAGACACTCGGGAACTGTTGACACTTCCGGGTGCTCCGAACGCACGTTAGGCCTGCCCCACCTATCTAGGAGTGTCTCCGAGCACCTCCAAGTTCTCCAGGAAGCGCTGGAAGCCACCAGCGCCCTTGGACCTCTGGCCACATACAGTACTGTATATTGTACACCACTGGCTTTACTGTACATATACACCTGCGGCTTTACATGGATGAGCACCAGATTCTTTAACATTGTTAGTGTAATTCCTTTTTTTTTTTTACATTAAAACTACTGCTCGTATATCAAGACAGCGCTCACATATCAGGTCAAAATAAAAAGAAAATGTTGCTCTTCTTGCAAAACGCTCACATACCACGTTACTTGTAAACCAAGGTATTACTGTATTTGCCTTTTATAAAACCATATGTAGCAGTTTTTTCAGGCATTGGGCCTGATGTGGGTCTGCCATGGTCACCAGTAAATCACCTTTAGCCCATTTAAGCTGAATACCAAAGTGTGAGATTTGAATCAAAGACCAGTCCGGCATCTTTGGTTTGTTTTGTTTATTTTATATTGAGGATGGGAGAAGGGAATGAGTGGGATACTCTTCTGGCTCAACTAGGTACAAAATGGGACACTTGAAGAAAAATGCCTTTCAGCGCTATCTTGACGCTGGCTGGGTGCCGACCAACGCTTGCTAGCGCTTGGAAAACACTGACTTGCTGTACTGTACTTGAAACTTGACTTCTGACACTCTGGTTAGCTCAAAAGTCCCGGACTATACTGAGAACTGACTTCTGACACTCTGATTAGCTCTAAAGTCCTGAACACTGCTCCCTCCAGTCCTTCCTGATTGAGGTAGCTTCTGTAAACTGCTTCTGCTGCTGAAAATCTCAACACTGTACACTGCACGCTGTATACTGAACACTTCAGGGCCCAACTGCTGGCACCCCTCTACACTTCAGGGTCCACAAACTGGCACCCCCTTTACTCTTCAGGGTCCACACACTGGCACCCCTGTTACATTTCAGGGTCAACACTGGCACCCCCTTGTACACTTGCTTCCTGCACCGGCTAGCTAGCTCCCGGATCCCTCTGACCTTCTCCGGAGTGGTCCCCTCTCACTTGGAAGAACCCCAGGGGCAGTTTGCAGTACTCACAAACTGGGAATGCTTTCCTGAAACTCAACCCCTCTCAGCTCCGCTGGTCCCCGGCACACCGGATCCTCTCTGCAGCTCAGCTCAGCCCTCTGTCCCCTCAGACAAGCCACCTGGGACACCCTATTCCTCTGACAGGAGGAGAGACAGTCATACTCTCCCTCCTGGGACTCTGCTTCCCTCCAAAGATGCTGCATCATGTGCTCCCCTCAAACTAATACCCACTCCCAGAATGCTGTGCGACAGAATCTGCCTTTCTGGGGTAGACACAGGCCTGAGTGTGCCATTGGCTGGGTTTACTCCACTGCCCAATGAGAACCCTCTCATGGAGCACAGTGGGGAGACTCCCCAGTCTCAACAGCCACACCTGGGAGACATGACAGCCCAGAGGAAAATCATGGCCCTGCTGTTAAGCAGACAAGGCCTACTATACTTTACCTAGCACCTACCTTGTAGGGTGCTACACATCCCTTTTGTAAATGTACATAATTTCACACAGGCTCAGCTAAAAAAAAACAGAAAGTAGGTGTTGCATTTTTATGTACCAATAACAATATACAGGTGGAACTCCACTTCATTGATTTAGGAGTAATTCCAGTAAAACAGTGCTGATTTATTTTTATAGTGGTGTGTGAAATGAGTTTGTGTGCTGAATAGTTTGATAACCGTTATAGATTCTTCTTGGAACATTCTAGGAAAATTGTGTGTGTGTAATCATAAATGTACAGATATAAATTGGGGCATTGTATTTATGTAGCTGCAAGTGCTGATCGAATGCTGGTTTTCAAGCCGGACCACGGAAGTTGGTCTATCAAAGGACGAATTTTGATACATGTATACTGAGCTTTAGTCATGTTGTTATTATAATTGGAAGGGAAAGCAGTGGCTGCTACTTTAAAACATTTAGCAGGGCTGTGTTTTCAACTGGGTGCTTGCCTAATAGGATTAGAATGAAGTAAGTATACCATAACCCACTAGTAGAGTTGAGCGAACACATGGATGTTCAGGTTCGGCAGGTCCGGCCGAACTTGAAAAAAAAGTCCGGGTTCGTGACCCGGACTTAACCCGAACTTTACCCCAATCCCGAACTCTATTGAAGTCAATTGAGACCCGAACTTTTGAGCACTAAAATGGATTTAAAACAAACATGGAAAGGGCTAGAGGGCTGCAAATGGCAGCAAAATCATCTTAAGAGCATGGCAAGTGCTCTGCAGACAAATGTGGATAGGGAAATAACTTAAAATAACATAAAAACAGAAAAATAAAAAATAATCATCTTGAATCATGTAGGAGGAGGACGAGGCCCATATGGAGTAGGAGGTTGAGGTGGCGGTGGATATGAAGGTGGATATGGCAGTGTAGGTGGAACCGGCGGCAGTGGCAGTGGAGGAGGAGGACGAGGTAGCCAACACTGGTTTTTGTTTTTAATTAGTTTTTTTTTCAAATTAGGGTACACCCCAAAAGAGAAAGAAAGATCCAATCCAACAATGGCTGGGTAAGGCTGGTATACATGTCTATTCTGCACAAGGTACGGACAAGTCCTGTGCGATCCATGCCTGGTTCATTTTAATGAACGTGTGCTTGTCCACATTGGCTCTGGACAGGCGGCTGCGCTTGTCTGTGATAACGCCCCCAGCCGTGCTAAATATCCATTCTGATAATACACTGGCTGCAGGGCACGCCAGCACCTCCAAGGCGTAAAGGGCAAGCTCAGGCCATGTGCCCAACTTGGAGACCCAGAAGTTGAAGGGGGTAGACCCGTCATTCAGTACGTCTAGGCGTGTGCACATATACTGCTCCACCATGTTAGTAAAATGCTGCCTCCTGCTAAGACGTTCCATATCAGCTGGTGGTGCTGCTGCTTGTTAGTGGCATGCTGACAAAGCTTTTCCACATTTCGGCCATGCTAACCCTGCCTTCTGAGGTGCTGGCGGTGCCCTGGCTGCATTGGCGACCTCTTCCTCCTCCTCCCCTGCCTTGGCCTTGTGCTTCCACTGTGCCTCTTCTGTCAGGTGGGAATGCCACCAGCAGAGCGTCGACCAGCGTGCGCTTGTACTCGCGCATCTTCCGATCACGCTTCAGTGAGGGAATTAAGGATGGTACGTTGTCCTTGTAACTGGGATCCAGCAGGGTGGCCACCCATTAATCAGCACAATTACTCGGCGGTCATTGCGGAGACACTGCAGCATGTAATCGCTCATGTGTTCCAGGCTGCCCAGAGGCAACGAAAAGCTGTCCTCTGTGGGAGGTGTATCCTCTTTGTCCTCCGTATCCCCCCAGCCACGCACCAGTGATGGCCATGAGTTGGCCTGGGTGCCACCCTGCTGTGAACATGATTCCATATCCTCCTCCATCTCCTCCTCCTCGTCATCCTCCAGAACTGTGCTCCTGCTGGACAATTGTGTCACTGGCATTTGTGGGTGCAGGAACCCACCCTTGGAACCACTTGCGAACGACTGCCCTGAAAACCATGGAAATGATGGTTTTTTTATTGCAATGCGCAATATAACAGTATGCAATGGGTGTATCTCACTGTAACATATGCAGACTAGGCCGCAATTAACTTTTTTCCCCCCTAAATGGGTTTTTATTGCAATGTGCAATATAACAGTATGCAATGTGTGTATCTCACTGTACCATATGCAGCCTAGGCCGCAAATAACTTTTTTTTCCCCTAAAAGGGTTTTTATTGCAAAGCGGAATACAACAGTATGCAATGGGTGTATCTCCCTGTAACATATGCAGACTAGGCCACAATTAACTTTTTTTTCCCCTAAATGGGTTTTTATTGCAATGCGCAATACAACAGTATGCAATGGGTGTATTTCACTGTAACATATGCAGACTAGGCCGCAATTAACTTTTTTTCCCCCTAAATGGGTTTTTATTGCAAAGTGGAATACAACAACAGTATGCAATGGGTGTATCTCACTGTAACGTATGAATGAAAATCTGAAAAATAATTGTCCCCTTAATTGGTGCTTTTTGAATAGCAGATTTGAAATGCAGTGTCTAAACGCTGTAAGTCACAGTAAAATATGAAGGAAAAAAGTTTCTTTCTTTTTTAAATGCAGATTAAGCAGATTAAGCAGACACACATGCACTCAGCTTGCATGAAATGGCCGCTACACACCACGCGCCTAACAGGTTGGATACTGCTGTTGTTCTATTCCGTTATTGAATAAAAAAAAAAAAAAAACAATTTGAATGAAAAACTGAAAAATAACTTTTTTTCCCCTAAATACTGAAAAATAATTATTTTCCCCTTACATTGGTGCTTTTTGAAGAGCAGGTTAGAAAAGCAGTGTCTGTCTAAACACTGTATGTCAAAGTAAAATATGAAGGAAAACATTTTTTTTCTTTTTTAAATGCAGATTAAGCAGACACATATGCACCGAGCTTGCATTAAATGTGCAGCACCGCACACCGCACGCCGCCCACCTAACAGACTGATAAAAGTTTTTTTTTTCTCCTTTCTCCTCCGCACTGGGCTCAGGTCAGGGCATAAAGATCGTGCACTGCACCCCCACACAATCAAATCAATGTAGATCACTGTCTGATTAAAGAAGATTCTTCCTATTCTTTCCCTCAAAGCAATCTCCAGCTTGACCCTACAATAATCTCCCTATCTCTCCCTCAGCAGCATCAGGAACCTCTCCCTAGTATAGTTTGAGCAGAGTGACGCGCAGCGCTATGTGACTCTAGCTTATATAGACTCTGGGTCACGTGCTGCACTGGCCAATCACAGCCATGCCATTAGTAGGCATGGCTGTGATGGCTTCTAAGGGCACACTAGTTAAACGCTTGCTGATTGACTGTCTTGCACCTGTTGAAACCGCGCCATTAAAACCACACCAAAACATCAAATAACATTACCGAACAACGGACAATTCCCAAACATATAGTGAAATGTTCGGGTCTGTGTCCGGATACCGAATACCCAAAAGTCCGATACGAACCCGAACAATACAGTCCGGGTTCGCTCAACCCTACCCACTAGTAGTTTGAAATGAGAGTAGAAACAAATGGCCACTACCCTCATCTATAACTGGCAAGGAGCACATGGAAGGGCAACACATGCAACACAAAGCTGGGAACTTCTTTAGTTTTGTTTTGGAAAGGAGAGCAAGCTGGTGGACAAGTTCTGGCAGTTTCTATGCATTGTGGTAATTTTCAAAAATAAAATTGGTACTTAGACACTGCAAGGTTTATGAAAATGTTTCAGGTCTACTTAAAGTTCCAACTATTGTATTAAGGTATTTTTAAAATCAGAACTATTTTTGTTTATTTCAGCAAACAAATTCAAAGAAGAAAGTTTATGATAAGTGGAACCTTTAGCCTATTTAACCACTTTAACCAATTGCCTACTGGGCACTTAAACCCCCCTCCTGCCTGGGCCAGTTCTCAGCTTTCAGCGCTGTTGCATTTTGATTGACAATTGCCCGGTCATGCAACATTGTATCCAAATTAAATTTTTTATCATTTTTTTCAAACAAATAGAGCTTTCTTTTGGCGGTATTTAATCACTACTGGGGTTTTTTTTTTTTTTTGCTGAACAAACAAAAAAATACCAAAAATTAAAAAAAAAAAACAGTTTTTATAGTTTGTTATAAAATTTTGAAACCAGGTAATTTTGCTCCTTCATTGATGTGCGCTGATGAGGCAGCACTGATGGGCCCTAATAGGCACTGATAGACTGCACTGATGGGCACTGATAAGCTGCAGTGATGTGCACTGATAGGCTGCACTGATGGGCATTGATAGATGGCACTGATGGCACTGATAAGCTGGTACCAAGCGGCACTGATAAGGTGGCACTGGCAGGCAGTGATTGGTGGCACTGATGGGTGGCACCAATGGGCACTGATGGGTGGCACTGAAGGGCAATGGTAGGTGGCACTGAAGGGCACTAATAGGTGGCACTGATAGGTGGAACTAATGCATACTGATGAGCACTGATAGGTGGCACTGATAGGTGGCAATGATGGGTGACATTGATGGGCAATGATAGGCACTTGTAGGTGACACTGATGGGCAGCACTGATGATGGGGCACTAATTGGCACTGATAGGTGGCACTGTTGGGCACTGATAAGTAGAGATGGCCTTGCGGTTCGCCCGGCGGTCGTTTCACGGCGAACTTTGCTTGTTCGCTACCCACCAAATTTTAGGACACATGGTGTCGTTCACGGCGGCCATATTTGTTTACATTGGGGAGAACTTTGACCCATGACACAGCCGTCAGGTGGAACGGGACAGCCAATTGAAACATTCCAGCACATGGACAGTCCCCCTACCCTATAAACAGACCTGACCTGGCGGCCATTTCACATTCCGTTTTCTGCCAGTGTAGGGAGAGGTCTGCTGTCACTGTGCTCATTAGGGAGAGTTTGCTAGACACATATAGCGCTGTGAAGATCCACAAAAGACCTTTCCAGGGCAGGTATTTTGGTATAGGCCTTCTACAGTTTCTTTTCAGGTTAGGGACAGGTATCCTGTGGTTGCTTTAGGGGCTGTTAGAGATCGGCTGCAGTCACAAATCGCTCTGTCAATGTCCACAAAAGTCCTTCTCAGGACTCAGGACACATTGCGCCAAACTCACTGGCCAATTTTTTGAACTGGTGTGCTACACCAATGCCACATATTGAAGTGGGGTGTTATTTAACAGTATAATTTTCTAAGAGTGTATTTTAGTCCTGCAAACATTTGGCCTCTTTTGCTGTGTTAACTCTGCTACACACAGTGACAACAGATACTGGCCAATTATTTGTAGAACTGGTGTAATAAACCTGTGCGCCCCCCCCCCCCAATGCCACATATTGAAGTGGGGTGTTCTCTGAGTAAGCTTTTTCAAGTGTATTTGTGTCATGCAACAATATTGCCTAGTTTGCTGAGTGAAGTCTGGTACACACAGTGCCAAACTCACTGGCCAATTTTTTGAACTGGTGTGCTACCCCAATTCTCCCCCCCAATGCCACATATTGAAGTGGGGTGTTATTTAACAGTATACATTTCTAAAAGTGTATTTTAGTCCTGCAAACATTTGGCCTCTTTTGCTGTGTTAACTCAGCTACACACAGTGACAACAGTTACTGGCCAATTATTTGTAGAACTGGTGTAATAAACCTGTGCCCCCCCCCCTCCAAATGCCACATATTGAATTTAGGTGTTATTTAACAGTATACTTTTCTAATATTGTAATTTAGTCCTGCAAACACTTGGCCTCTTTTGCTGTGTTAACTCTGCTACACACAGTGACAACAGTTACTGGCCAATTATTTGTAGAACTGGCGGACTGGCGGACTGACGGACCGGCAGATAGGGAGGAGAGGCAGGCAGAACTTGCATTGCAGAAGAGGTAGAAAGCAGACTGCAAATGTATCAGGAGCGAGCCATCAACCATCAGTCACATCTGGCGCTCCCAGGACGCCGACACATGGCTCCGCAGTTTGGGCTTTTATTAATATGTCCTTTGCTGACACCAGTGTTGCCATCTGCAGCCTTTGCAGTCAACTTATAAGTCGCTGTAAGCCCAACACTCACCTAGAGACAACCGCCTTAAGAAGGCACCTGAAATCCCATCACCAAGCCCAGTGGGAGCAAAACTGTCAGAACCCACTGTACCTCTAGCAATCATATACTACATTCTTTACTGTCAGTTTAACCCATGTGAGCTCATGTTTGTGGCCTAAACAGCCCGCCACCAACTTGTGTATACTGTGAACGCCTACTGTACCTCTAGCCATCGTATACTATGTTCTTTACTGTCAGTTTAACCCATGTGAGCTCATGTTTGCGGCCTAAACAGCCCGCCACCAACTTGTGTATACTGTGAATGCCATCAAATTAATCAATCAAATCAATCAAAAGAATAACAACATGAGACGGAAGGGAGGGAGGGGAGGGCCAAAGAGGGGGGGAGGGATGGGAGGGGGGTAGGGGGAGGGGGAGGCGAAAGGACAGGGAAACTCCCCACTGTCAAAAGGAAAAAAGAATTTTAAAGGTAGTCTGGTCTCCAACCCCGACAGAATGTCTGTTAGAGGAATTTTACTCGATCCTGCCTTTCCGCAGGCGGAACAGAGCAGGACCGACTAAAAATGCTGAAAATGGGAGTTGAACAATTAAAAATAGTAACTTATAATGTAAGAGGATTAAATTCCCCAATAAAAAGATATAAGATTCTGGAAGATCTAAGAAGAGAAGCAGCAAATATAATATTCCTGCAGGAAACACATATCTCTCTCCATTCAAATTCATATCTCTCTCCATATTCCAAATATTTCCCAAATTGGTATTACAGGGATACACCAGTAGATCGAGCAAGAGGAGTAGCAATAGGATTGGCGAGAAATACAGAACTCTCCCTAGAAGAAATTAAGGCAGACCCGTTGGGCCGATATATCTTCCTTAAAGGACAAATAAGGGGGATGGACTTAACGTTAGTCAATATTTATACTCCAAATAAAAATCCAAGTGAATATCTAGGGAGGATTCTGTATGATTTAGAAAATTAAAAAAAGGATATTTAATAGTGGCGGGAGATATGAACTTCTGTATAGATCCAAGTCTTGATAGTACATCGAGTGTAAGGACACTGGCACTGGGAGCGCAAAAACTTAGAAAAATTAAGAAAAAATTACATCAGATTCACTTAGTAGATGCTTGAAGGATTTATCATCCAAAAAAAAGAGATTATACATACTACTCCACAGTCCACTCGATGTACTCAAGACTGGACTATTTCTTTATAGATCATCGTCTATTGGAATATCTAGAAGGTACAGAAATGGGTACGATCACTTTATCTGATCATGCCCCTCTGACCTTAATAATTAAAATACCAATTTATCAAAAAAATACGGGAATATGGAGGCTAAATGAAGATTTAATCCAGGACGAAGAAATAGGAAAGAGAATAGAAAAGGAATTAAAATTATATTTCCAAGAAAATTAACTACCGGAAACACCAACAGCTACAATTTAGGAGGCACATAAAGCCTATGTTAGAGGAATACTGATATCTATAGCCTCAAAAAAAAAAAGGAGAGGACCAATCAAATTAATAAATTAGGAACAGAAATACATGAATTAGAACAAAAGCATAAAAAAGAACTTACAAAAGAAATAGGAGAAGATCTCATACTCAAAAGAGATAAATTAAAAGATTTATTAGAAGAAGAAACCAGATGTCATTTTAATAAAATAGCGAGATATACAGGTCCCTCTCAAAAAATTAGCATATTGTGATAAAGTTCATTATTTTCTGTAATGTACTGATAAACATTAGACTTTCATATATTTTAGATTCATTACACACAACTGAAGTAGTGCAAGCCTTTTATTGTTTTAATATTGATGATTTTGGCATACA